>NW_006408554.1:4512446-4533100 GCF_000296735.1 Chrysochloris asiatica | reverse complement strand
AGGTCAGCGGTTCGAAACTACCAGCCGCTCCACGGGAGAAAGATGAGGCTTTCTACTCCCGTAAAGATTTACGCCCTCGGAAAACCTGTACAGGGTCACTATGGGTCAGAACCAACTCAACGGCACTTAACAACAACAACATATGTATGTGAAAGTTGGGCAATGACTAAAAAGGCCTTAGAAAACTCTTTGTATCTGAATTATGGTGTTGACAAAGAATATTGAAAGTACCCTGGACTACCAGAGGAACAACCCAACCTGTCTCACAAAAACTACAACCAGAATGCTTCTCAGAAGTGAAGATGGCAACTTTGTCTCTCATACTTTGTACATATTATCAGCAGGTGCCAGTGCCTGGAGAAGGACACCATGCTTAGAAAAGTGGAGGGCAAGCTCAAAAGAGGAAGACACCCAATAAGATGAAGTGACACAATGGAGTCAAAAGTGGACTCAAATATAACAAAATTGTTAAGATGGCACAAGACTGATCAGTGTTTCCTTGTGTTGTGCATAGGCTTGCTATGAGTTGGAACCAACTCAATCATACCTAACAGCAACAACAACACAGTGATCTACAGATGCAATGCAATCCTGACCCAGATTTCAACATCATTATTTTAAAAGATGGAAAAACTAATTTCCAAGTTTATATGAAATGTGACCTTGGATATTGTTGTTGTTGTTATGTGCCATGGAGTCAGTTCCCAACTCATAGTGACCCTGAACAGGGTTTCCGAGGCTGTAAATCTTTATGGGAGAAGAAAGCCTCATCTTTCTCCTGTGGAACAGCTGGTAGTTTCAAGCTGCTGACCCTGAGGTTCGCAGCCCAATTCGTAACCACTACGCTACCAGAGCTCCTTGTGACCTTGGATAAGCACTACTAAAAAAAGAAGAACAAGTAGGAGGCCTCTCATTTCCAAGTCTCAAAACCTACTACTCAGCCACAGTCGACAAAACAGCCTGGTACTAGTCCAATGATAGACACATAAACCAATGAAACAGAATTGAGAACTCAGAAGTAAATCCTTGCACCTATGGATAATTGATCTTTGACAAAGGCCCAAAACATATTAAATGGGGAAGAGAGTTTGTTTAACAAATGGTGCTGGTGAACTGGATAAGCATTTACAGAAAAATTAAACAGTTATATCTTACACGATATTAAAAAATGAACTTAATTTAGATCAAATACCTAATATAAAACTTGGTGGTGTGGTGATGGTGTACCTTGGAGTTGGTTATGACTCATAGCCACCTTGTACAAGGTTCCCATAAATCTTTATGGGAGCAGAACGCCTCATCTTTCTCCCGCGGAATGGCTGGTAGTTTCAAACTGTTGACTTTGTGGTTCGCAGGCCGATTCATAAAATTTGGGACTATAAAAATCATCACCAGAAAATAGGGACGAATTTAAGAACCCTAATACATGGCATAGGAGTCCAGACTGCAAAGTCGTTTGAACTGCAAGGTCAGCGGTTCAAGCTCACCAGCTGCTCCTCGGAAACCCATACAGGGTCACAATGGGTCGGAACTGACTTGACGGCACTTCACAACAACAACAACAATACATGGCATAAGGAGCTCTGGTAGCATAGTGGTTATGAATTGGGCTGCGAACCGCAAGGCCAGCAGTTTGAAACTACCAGCTGTTCCATGGGAGAAAGATGAGGCTTTCTGCTCCTGTAAAGATTTACAGCCTCGGAAACCCTGTACAGGGTTGCTATGAGTCAGAACCGACTCCGCAGCACATAACAACAACAACAACAATACATAGCATAAACACATAGATCAAACAAAACTGAAAACACAAATAGCAGAAGACAGACTAGATGACTGGTATTTCCTAGGAACTAGACATTAGTGTGCATTACTAGATTTCACCAAAAGAATAAAAAGAGAACCAGAGACTATGGAAAGGTTTAGGTAATGACTTATTGTACAAAGGACTAATACCTAAAATTTAGAGACAATTTCAATACTACATTAAGAAAAAGGCAAATAAGCCAATTAAGAAAAAGGCAAATAAGCCAAGGACATGAACAGACTTCACCAAAGAATACAATCAGTTGGTCAACAAACATATGAAGAAATATTTAACCAAACCCAGTCTATTGCCACTGATTAAATTTCAACTCATACTGACCCTATAAAGATTTTCTGAGACTGTAAATCTTTATGGGTGCAGACAGCCTCATCATTAGTCACATTGCAAATCAAATAAAAAGTACAATGAGATATCATCTGGTCCTAGCACTAATACTGAAATTAAAAAAACAAACAGAAAACAATAAATGCTGGCAAGTATGTGGAGAGCATGGGACCCTCATCACCCTGCTGGTGGGACTGTAAAATGGTGCAATCACTGTGGAAAGCAATACGGTGCTTTATCAGAGGATATTTATTCCTGAGTAGTTACCTTTGTTGCAATATAGTCATGATTGTAATGAAACATATAGGGGACAAAGTTATGAAAACTGTTTAGACACTAGTGGGGTTTTTTTTTTTTAAGCTTTTATTGTGAATTTTGTGATCGCTTACATGGGAGAACATCAGCTGTGCACTTATCCTATCATATTTCATTTCATTGCAATGATTACAGTCCCTTCCATGCATCATTATTCAACAGTATTTGCTTCTATTCCCTCTGGGTTGTTTTTTTGTTTTTTGTTTTTTGCTTTTTTAGAGTGTACATCAAAACACTCAAGAATATACAATAATTCAAATACCCAAAGGTCACACCCTGCAAGCCTACACAAATGGGTTCTTAAAAACTTGTGAGCTAACACCTAACAGGCAACTATTGGTATCTTCCTGTCTGGAGGAAAGAAGAGTGACAAAAATTACACATGGAAGCCATTATTCCAATGGACTAATGGGCCACATGAACATCAGTCTCCACAACCCTGGAGACCAGAAGAACTAGATGGTGCCCAGCGACCCCTACCAACTGCTCCAAAAGGTATCATAATAGAATGTCCTAGAGAGAGTGGGAAAAAATGTGGAAAAAAATTCAGTATCATAATAAAGTTCAGGCTTTATTATGGTCGAATAGAGACTGGTAAAAACTCTGAGAGTATGACACTTATCCACCCTTCAGTTCTGGAGACGAACTCACCCTGGTGACTCAGTTTTTAGCCAAACAATAGACAATTGCTGTTATGTTTCAACCCGTTGTTGCTGCCACATGTTAATCCATCTTGTAGTGGGTCTTCCTCTTTTTCACTGGCCCTCGTTTTTCAAAACATGAAATTCTTCTCTGGGGGCCCTCCTGATAAAGTGTCCAAAGTATACAAAAATATATTGCAATCCATAGTCTAAGGAATATTCTGGCTGTACTTTTTCTTAGACAGATTTCTTTGTTCTTCTGGTAGTCCAGGGTATTTTCAATATTCTTCACCAACACCATAATTCAAATGCATCAATTTTTATAAGGTCTTCCTTATTCTTTGTCCAATTTTCACATGCATATGAGATGATTCAAAACACCACTACTTGAATCAGCCACACCTTAGTCCTCAAATGGACATCTTTACTGTTAAACACTTTAAAGAGATCTTTTGCAGCAGATAATGTTGTTTGCACTAACATTGCTTCCGTTAATATTGATTATGAATCCAAGCAAATTGAAGTCTTTGACAGCACCAATCTTTTTCTCCATTTATCATGATGTTATTTATCTGTCTAGCTGTTAGGATTTTCATTTATTTACGTTGACGTGTAATCCATACTGAAGGTATAGTTGCTGATCTTCAGAATTATTTCAAGTCTTCTTTCTCACCCAGCAAGGTTGTGTCATCTGTTTATTGCAGGTTGTTAATGACACTTCCTTCAGTCCTGATGCCACATTATTTTTCATATAATCTAGCTTCTTGGATTATTTTATCAGCATACAGATAAAATAAGTATGGTGAAGGAACACAACCCTGGCGCACACCTTTTGTGATTTTAAACCATCCGGTATCCCCTCGTTCTGTTAGAACAACTGCCACTTGATCTATGCACAGGTTCCTCCTGAGCACAGGTAAGTGTTCTGAAATACCATTCTTAACAATGTTGTCCATAGTTTGTTTTATCCACACAGTCAAATGCCTTTGCATAATCAATAAAACACAAGCAAATATCTTTCTGGTATTCTCTGCTTTCATCCAAGATCCATCTGATATCAACAGTGATATCCCTTGTTCCAAGTTCTCTTCTGAATCAAGGTTGAATTTCTGGCAGCCACTTGTCAATATATTGCTACAGTCATTTTTGAATTATCTTCAGTTAAACTTTACTTGCATATGATATTAATGATATATTTCAGTGATGGCCACATTGAAATGGACACAAATATAGATCTCTTCCTATTGATTATCCAGGTAGCTATCTCCCAAATTCCTTGACATAGACAGACAAGTGATCGCCTCCAGTGCTGCATCAGTTTGTTGAAACATTTCAATATGTGTTCTGTCTATTCCTGGAGTCTTGTTTTTGCTAATGCCTTCCATGCTTCTTGGGCTTCTTCCTACAATACCCTTAGTTCTTCATCATATGGTACATCTTGAAATTATTGCTTATTGACCAATTCTTTTTGGTAAGTGGCTCTGTGTATTCCTTTCATGTTTTTTTGCGGTTTCAGCTTCACACAATATTTGGCCATAGACTCTTTCAGTATTGCAACACGACCTTGAATTTTTTCAGTTCTTTCAGCTTGAGAATCACCGAGCTTATTCTTCCCTCTTTGGTTTTCTAACTACAGGTCTTTGTAGATTTCATTATCGTATGGAATCTTCTCAAGCAGCCTTTTGAAATTTTCTGTTCAACTCTTTTACGTCACCATTTCTTCTAGTCACTTTAGCTCCTTTAAGTTTAAGAGTATGTTTCAGAGTTTCTGGTTTTACGGCTTTAGAGAAAATAAAGAATAAAGACCTTCATCTTTGTATCAGAGATTAGGATACATACAATGCTGCCTTTAGGCCATGGCCTTATTGGACTACAAATGCAAAAAGGTCTGGTTTTAAAATAATATGCTCTGTCTTCTGCATTCTATCTATTTTTAAGAATGTTGTAAACATACTGAACAGGGAAGTAGAGGAAACCCTGATGTCATCTCTAGATTAGAGAAGTGCAATGTGGTGGGTACATGCAATGAAACGTTAACTGTCTGATGCCTGATAACACAGTGGTATCTTGAAAACCTAATATCCAGTGGAGAATGTAAGAAATAAAACAAGAATCAAAACATCATCTATGAATGTAAAAATACATGTGAGTAACATTGCTCTTCATAACATAAGAATATATATATATAGCCAAAGACATATTTTTTAGATGTCTCTACAGATTGTAAGGGAGTAAGAATGAGAATTAGAGTGAAGTATAGAATTAAATCAAACAAAAGAAGGACCCTGAAAAGATCAATGCAGAGATACAGGATTAATTTGTGTTTTTTCTGGTCATAAAAAAAGAAGACAAAAGTGGGTTGGGGCATATGTGATAAAGCATTTCTGCAAATCTGAAAATAACTAAATGCAGTGAAAGACATATAATAATCACCAAAAAGCAAGTGTTTAAGTTTTACATTTATTATGATTCATGGCAAACAAAAAACTCTACAAATATTATGTATAGTTAATTCATGCATATCATAAAGTACATCTTTGGAGGCATCAGCTACATGGCTCAAAGTGAAATCAGGCATGTTGGAATTAGCAAGAAGGGTAGGGTGTATTCCACAATACACAAGATTCTCCAATACAAAAAAAAATGCTACAATGTAATATTTGAGGATATTATCAAAAGTATTACTTGTTATATAATTATAGAGCAGGAATCCAGTATTAATATTTGCATTCTAGGCTAATATATACTTTTGGTACTCCTTATCATCAAGCTTGAATGTTCTAGTAAGTTATCTATCTGTATACTAAAAGTATACTAAAAGTCCAACATGAACTTATATCACTGAGGCAACAGTTGCCCTAACAGTCACTGGCAAAAAATACAAACAGAGACAAAAGAGATTGTTTACATTTATTTACCATGAAAAGAACCATGATTTCACAGGCAATGAAATCACAATTAGAATTTTGCCTCTTTCTCACTTTTTCCAAGTTGTAAATTGAACTCAGTAAGACATGCTAATCACCCATAGGAAGCTCCACTGAAGGTAGGGTAACTAATGATAAGCTCCCTGTGTCTTTACCGCTTTCAACACTGAATTCCATTTGCTATTCTTTTGTTCTAGCTGCTCTTTTTTAAACTTGTCTTGATAAGAAGTGTGGTCATCTTCGTCCTCCGTCTCTGAGATGATCTCCATCTTCTGAATGATAAGTTTAATAAGCTCATGCTGTTTTTCCAGAAGAGAAGTGAGATCTTTTAGCCTAAAGGACATACATATTTCATGAATTAATTTTCAATTATATTTTTAGCCCTTTAGAGAATAGGAAGGTCTAAGAACAAGAAGTATTCTGTAGCAGATTTACTGTGCTCAATTTTTATATCCTCATAGTAAACTGAACCTTTATAAAGAGTACATACATATTTTTGAAGTTTGCAAAAATAAAGTATCAAAGAATTCCAGAACTATGTAGATCCCTAAAAATCTTCAAGGCTAAAGAAAATTTAAGCTATTTTCCCCAAGATAATACTAATGTTTCATGGTTATTTTACTTTTGTTCCCATTTTAAAGATTAAGAAACCATTGCACAGATTGGATAAGTTACTTGCTCAGAATCACAGTTAGAAAATGAATAGGGCTTTCATCCTAGGTAAACTAGCCCCCAAATCTACATGATTAAAAACTGCATACTATAGATCTTCTCCAGTGATTCTCAAAAGCCTTCAAAGATTTTATGTGTAGTGTCTGAGTTCAGGAGGTTCATAAAAATACATTTTAGATTCAATCTCAAAGCCAAACCAACTGCCATTAAGTGATTTTTGACTCATAATGGTATATACTGTCCCCAATATAAAGGAAATCAGCATTCTAATTCCATTAACTTATTTCTTAGAAGGCAAAGTGATGAATCAGCAGCAGTAAATACAATTTTAGGTCTACAAAATTAATATGTTGTTTTGTTGTTGTTAACTGCCTTTGAGTCAGTCCCTGAATCATGATAACCCCATGCACATGAGATTGTACTGTTGTGATCCATAGGACTTTTACTGGCTGATTTTCAAAAAGTAAATCATCAGATATTTCTTCCTCATCTCTCTTAGTCTGGAAGCCCCATTGAAACCTGTTCGGCAATGTGTACACTTCCAGTGAAAGCCACATGGTGGCTGAGTTTAATGACTACATTGGGCAGGAACCAAACTCAGGTCTCCCACATGCAAGTTGACAATCCTACCACTCAGCCACCACTGTCCCCAGATGACTTAGTATATGATAAAATATATATTTATACATACATATATATATATATATATATACAATAAAAATTCATACTATGCACTTTATTTAATTTTTTTAAATTTCTAAAATACACATAAAAGGAAAAATACATACCGGTATTTTTGCTTCAATATTTCTGTTTCTAAAGATGTATCAGCATTTGGTATTTCTTGTTTTGCTTCTTGCATGGAGAAGATATATTGAAATATATACTGTGGGATAAAACATGATATATACATAAGTTGAACTCAATTCAGGACACATTTCTTGAATATGTGCTACAGCTCATCCATTATACCAGAGGCACTAACATAAATAGTCTTAAGACACACTCTTGACCCTCAAGGAGCTCAAAGTCTGTTGCAACAAATGAAAATGTAAAGAATTCTAAAATCAAAGGCATATATATATTACAACAGAAGAAAATACAAGCTTTAGAAGTAATAGAGAAGGAGGAGTAAGCTGGGGCCAGAGATCACTTTTTAGTCTTTCTGGTGAGACATCCTTCATAAGTAGTATCCTTCCATAAAGGATTATTTGCTAACCCTTGAAAACTGTGCTGCATCATTACACAATGCCACAGAATCAACCAACAAAATTTCACATGGGAAAATTTCTGAAAACTGGTCTTATGAATTTTTGCTTTAATTCTGTATATTTTAAAACATAGATAAGTACTCTGGTGGTGCAGTGGTTAAAATACTCAACTACTAACCAAAGGTCAACAGTTCAAACCCACCAGTTGCTCCATGTGAGAAAAATGGCTGTCTGCTTCCATAAAGATATACAGCCTTGGAAACCCTATGTGGCAGTTCTACTCTGTATTACTGGTTTACTATGAGTTGGTAGGGTGGAGGGTCAGAGAAAAAGAGGAAGACCCCCAGTGAGATGGATTGGCAAAGTGGCAGCATCAGTGGACTCAAGCGTGGCAATAATAATGAGGTTGGCTCAGGATCGGGCAGTGTTTCGTTCTGCTGTGTATAAGGTCACTATGAGTCAGGACCAGCTTGATGGCACTTAACAACAACAACGATGAATTGAAATTGAGCAGACACGAGAGGTTCAAGGTCAGATATGAAATGACCAGTAATTGGGTAATTCTAGGAGTCCAGTCATGGTGTGGCCCTGTAGAATAAGCACTGTACTGATAACAGCAAAGTGGGTGGTTCAACTCTACCAGCTGTTCATGGAAACTCTATATAGGATTGCTATGACTTGGAATGGACTCTATGGAAAACAACAAGAAGCAGTCGAGGCAAGTGAACGTGAACATTTGCACAGCTCAACTTTGGAGGTGAAATAGAGAAAACATGGGTGGTGGTGGTTTTGTGCCATGGCGTTGGTTCCAATTCATAGCGACCCTGTACAGGGTTTTCCGAGGCTGTAAATCTTTACAGCAGCAGAAAGCCTCATCTTTCTCCCACAGAACAGCTGGTAGTTTGGAACTGCTTACTCTGTGGTTAGCAGCCCAATTGTAACCACTTGAATGGAAATGAGGAGAGAGTAGGAGGGAAGTAGAGTAGCTGTCAGCAAGACTCCTTGGGGGCTGGACACATAAGCAAATGAATGGCGCTGATATTAATTGAGATTAAAAAAAACTTCAAAGGACCAGGATTCTTTCTCTCTTTTCCCATAGCAGATGTAGTTGGGGGTGAAGGGTGAAGATCATGAGTCTGATTTGGAATATGCTGACTGAGGTAACTGTGAGACATTACAAGAAACCCTGGTGGCACTGTAGGGTAGGTATTGGGTTGCTAACTGAAAGGTCAGCTGTTCAAACACAGTTTCTGAGCAAGAGAAAGATCAGACTGTTTCTGTAAAGATTTAGTCTCAGAAACCCTATATATGGTCAGTTGTTATGAGGTGGAATGACTCAGTGGCAGTGGGGTCAGGTTTGGGTTTGGCTTGAGGCAGACAAAGGAAATGTCAAGGGGACAGTTGGATCTATGAATCTGGGATTCAAAGGAGAGCTCATTGCTAAGCATTCTATGGTTGGGTAATCATTTCAACCATGAACATAAGTGAAATCAGAGAGGGTTGGAGTCTGAAATTAGAAGAAAGTCTAGTCTGACACTAAGATTGACTTTACCATTTTAGAGGTGAATTAACCAATACCAAACTCAGAAAGAACACTCATAAAGACAGAGGCAAACCCAGGCATGGCTGGAACTAGCATCCAGTTCTTCTGACTTTTAAGCATAAAACCTTTTCCATTATCATGTAATGGCCTCTGCTTAGTCTTTGATTACTTTGTAGAGTTCCTATTATATATATATATATATTCATGCACAAAAATGTGAGTTATGTATGACAAGGAAAAACAAAGCATACCTATTGTATATTAAAAAAAGGCACATGGCACAGCTAAGCCACCCACCCATCTATTCTCTCAAGACGTGGTACATATTCAACAAAAACGCTACTTATGAGCCACCTGGAAGAAGAGAGTAAACATCTCCTTCCCCACTGCCCATCACCTTCATCTCCCCAATTTCTTTTTCATAAGCAGAGCAGATGCAAAGACTATAAAAGGGTAGCCTTAAGAACAGCACAAAATGAATGCCAAGGAGTATCACATGACTTATGGAGTTCTTTACTACATGTACTTACTATCACTCCCCCATGGTATCTGGGTCTGTTGGGATACACAATGATGCTCTGCCGATCCACTTTGCGGAGGAAGCAGAGTGGCAGCTTCTTCTCTAAGCTGGTATGAAGTTTCACCTACAATTCATCGTGGGTTTATGGATAGGAATCATTAGTTAGCATCTGGATTTCTCACACTGCACAGACTAATCATTAATACAACTCAATGAAACCTGACACCTGGGTCCTGAATTATGTCCAAGCAGGTGAGCTGGCCGGGTCTCTTGAGTTCTAGCCAGAGTCAACTGCCCCTCCCTCTCACCTCATCCACTGACAAGGCAAGGGCAGCGATCTGCAGCAATTTCTTTCAAGGAGAAATTTGATTTATGTCAGCAGATAGTTATTGTGCAGGGCACTGGGATAGACACTGGGGTACAAAGAAGAAAAAAACTTGGTCCATACTCTAAGATGCCACGGTACTTAGCAACAATACTCTAGGACAGTTACAATACTGGGACATCGGAGTGGCCTGAATTGATACCTTTAACATGAGAGAAGCTAGGGAAATACAAAGGTAATCATTAAAAGTATCAGAGCTAGCCCAATTAAGAGAATTTTAGACATCGTTGTTTTTGTTAAGTGCCATGGACTTGGTTTTGACTCATAGTGAT
This sequence comes from Chrysochloris asiatica, assembly GCF_000296735.1. Lineage (NCBI taxonomy): Eukaryota > Metazoa > Chordata > Mammalia > Afrosoricida > Chrysochloridae > Chrysochloris > Chrysochloris asiatica. Next base: position 4,522,465 of record NW_006408554.1, on the reverse strand, counting down.
CCTGTATAGGGTTTTTAAGGAGCAGGAGGTTAGTTTGAACTACTGATCTAGTGGTTCACAGTCCAGTGCTGATACCACAGAGCCATACCAAGTCAAAGGTCTTGTGCAGCAGATTTACCTAATGCAATATGCCATTTGATTGTTGATAGTTGTTCCAAGAAGAATGAAGTCCTTGACAATTTCAATCTTTTCTCCGTTGATAAGAATGTTGTTTATTGGTCCAGTGGTGAGGATTTTTGTTTTCTTGACATTGAGATGTAATCCATACTGAAGGCTGTGCTCTTTGGTCTTCATCAGTAAATGTTTTAAGTCTTCTTTACTTTCAGCAAGCAAGGTTGTATCATCTGCATATCGCAGGTTGTTAATGAGTCTTCCTCCAGTCCTGATGCCATGTTTTTCTTCATAGAACCCAGCTTTTCAGATTATTTGCTCAGCATGCAGGTTGAATAAGTATGGTGACAGAATACAACCCTGTCACACACTTTTCTTAATTTTAAACCATTCAGTGTTCCCATGTTCTGATCGTACAAATGCCTCTTGGTCCATGTACAGATTCATCATGAGGACAATTAATCCTAGGCATTAGTGAGTTAAAATAAACTGGTATCGGCCATATTGAATCAGACAATCATATGGTTTACTATTTTGGAAATGATAAATTAAAGAGGAATGGCATCATATTCATTGTCAAAAAGAACATTTCAAGATCTATCTTGGAGCACTGTGCTGTCTTGATAAGATAATATCCATACTCCTATAAGGAAGACCAATTCATACCACAATAATTTAGTCACCATCCACTAAAGTCACTGATACTAAAACTGACGAATTTTACCAACTTCTTCAGTTTGAAATTGAACAAACATCTAATCCAAATATATTGATAGTTACTGGTTATTGGAATGCAAAATTTGGAAATAAAGAGGAAGTATCAGTAGTTGGAAGGACCTCTGGTAGCATAGGGGTTACAAATCGGGCTGTGAGCCGCAAGGTCAGCAGTTCAAAACTACCAGCTGGTCTGCAGAAGAAAGATGAGGCTTTCTGCTCCCATAAAGATTTATAGCCTCAGAAACCCTGTACAGGGTTGCTATGAGTCAGAACCGACTCCACAGCACATAACAACAACAGGAGTTGGAAAATATGGCCTTGGTGATAGAAATGATGCTGGAGATAGCATGATGGAATTTGCAAAACCAATGACCTAATTAATTGCAAACACCTTTTTTCAACAACATAAAAGGTGACTGTGTATCTGGACCTCACTAGGTGGAATACACAGGAATCAAATTGATTACATTTGTGGGAAGAGACAGTGGAGAAATTCAATATCCTCAGCCAAAACAAGGTCTGGGGCCAACTGTGGAACAGATCATCAATTGCTCATATGTAATTCCAGGGTAAAGCTGAAGGCTATTAAAGCAAATCCACGAGAGCCAAAATATGTCCTTGAGTATATCCCACCTGAATTTAAAGACCATATCAAGAACACATTTGATGCATCAGACGCTAATGACTGAAGACCAAAAGAAAAGAAGAAAAGACCAAAGTGGATGTCAGAAGAGACTGAAACTTGTTCTTGAACATAGAGAAGCTAAAACAACTAGAAGAAATGATTTAAAAAAGCTGGATAAAAAGTTCAAAGAGCACCTCCATAAGATAAAGTCAAATATAATGAAATTCGGAAAGACCTGGAGTTAGAAAACCAAATGGGAAAATACACTCAGCATTTTTCAAGGTGAAAGAATTAAAAAAAATTCAAGCCTCTTGTAGAAATATTAAAGGATTCTATGGAAATACGTTTAATGATACTGGAAATATCAAAAGAAGGTGGAAGGAATACACAGAGTATATTAAAAATTATTGGTAGATGATCAGTCATTTTAAGAGGCACCATAGGATCAAGAACTGATGGTACTGAAGTAAGAAGTCCAAGTAGCACTGATGGTATTGGCTAAAAACAAGACTCCAGGACTGGCTGGAATATTACTTGAAAGGTTTCAACAACTGATGTAGAAGTAGAGGCACTCACACATGTGCTACCTGGCCATCTGACTGATAGAGATCTGTATTTGTGCTCTTTCCAAAGAAAGGTAACCCAACAGAATGTCGAAATGATTGACAGGTAGCTGCCAGAAATTCAAGGTGGATTCAGAAGATGACTTGAGACATTGCTTATGTCATATTGATCTTGGTTAAAGCAGAGAATACCAGAAAGATGTTTACTTGTCCTTTATGGACTATGCAAAGTCATTCGACTATGTGGATCACAACAAATTATGGATAACATTGTTAAGAATGGATATTCTAGAACAGTTAATTGTGCTTATGGGGAACCTGTACACAGACCAAAACACAGTTGCTAGAGCAAAACATGGGGATACTGAATGGTTTAGAATCAGGAAAGGTGTGTGCCAGGGTTGTATCCGTTCACCAAATGTATTCAATCTTAATGCCGAACAAATAATTTGAGAAGCTGTATTACATGAAGAAGAGTGTGGCATCAGGATTGGAGGAAGACTCATTAACAACCTGCGATATGCAAACAATATAACCTTGCTTACTGAAAGCAAAGAGGACTTGAAATACTCACTGATGAAGATTAAAGACTATGGCATTCAGTATTAAATCCCCTCAGTTTAAAGAAAACAAAATCCTCAAAACTGTACCAATAAGATATATCACGATAAATGAAGAAAATATTGAAGTTGTGAAAGATTTTAATTTGTTTGGTTTCACAATCAATGCTCATGAAGAAATCAAATGACACATTTCATTAGGCAAATCTGTTGCCAAAGGCTTCTTTTAAATGTTCAAATGTAAAGATGTAGGTTTGAATACTAGGGTGCATCTGACCCAAGCCATGGTATTTTTAGTCACCTCATATGTATGTGATAGTTGTACAATGAATAAGGAAGACCTTAGAAGAATTGATGCATTTAAATTATTTATGGTGTTTTCAGAAGAATATTAAAATTACCATGGACTGTCAGAACAAACAAATCTGTCTCAAGAAAAGTGCAGCCAGAATGCATCTCGGAAGAGAGGATGGTGAGAATTTGGACATATTACCAGAAGGGACCAATCCCTGGAAAAATACATCATATTTGGGAAGATGGAGGATAATTAAAATATCCACAACAAGATGGATTGACAGAGTATCAGCAACGATTGATCAAACATAATACAGTGGTTCAAACAGAACAAGTGTGAGGATGGCTCTGGACTTGGCAGTGTTTCATTCTGTTGTGCACAGGGTCACTGTGAGTCAGACATAATTAGATGGCACCAACCGACAAAATAGAAATTACACATTTAATATTTTTAAAATTTATTTGTTCTTCTTCCCTCTACTTTCTGCCTTTTCTAACTAAATCAGAAATTAAAGCTCATGATTATTATCCTTTTTTTAAATATAAAATTTTCTTTTGCTAGTTGTTTAAGATATTTACACTTAATTCATTATTCACAAAGTTTGAGTGTTTAATTGGTTTAAGTATTTACTACAATCACTTATATACAAATTCCCTATAGTTCTTAACTTTGATTCATTTCTTATTTGGGTACTGTGGATTTTAGTAGATTATTTTTAGAGATTAAATGAGTTTTAAAATAATACATTTACCTTCACACATGAATAATAACTGTACTAGCATATAATCTTTGAATTGTAACAAATTACCTGTGGAAATCTTTGTCCTTTCCTCCACCATTACCTGCCCTGAACATTCCAGAGGAGAATTTTGAAGTACACAGAATCAAAATTTTTCCTTTGATTCATTTTGAGAATTTCTGCCATTTCCCCCCTTATGCCTTAAATATAAAAACTGTTGGAAAGATATGCTTATGAATGAATCCCTTTTCATGATTTTTATCTGCTATGTGGTGAGTGTTCTCAATATAAAATTTACTTATTTTTCTTATAACTTTTCCTTTTTTGCATTATTTGGGAATACTTACTAATTAAAACTTAGCCATATCTTTCCATTATGTTCCTTTCATCTCTAATTTTTTCCTGTAGCCCACATATTATTAAGTGTATCCTCCACATTGCCAACTATATTATCTGTTTTGTCAATTTTGTTTCTACTACTTGAAATTTAGAGTTTAAAGCTACTATGTTGATTGAGATTCTCTTGCTTTCTTTTTGTATGATGGGGTTTGAAAAAGGATCATGGAAAATTTTCAGTATCTTTTAACTCCATTTTTTCCATGAACTTTTTGAAATCCCCTCATATTTCATCCAATTCTCTATCTCTTCTCCTTGGTTTTTCTCTCCTTTTTAATCACAGTTCCTAAAAACAAACTATGTTTTCTTGTATTTCATTAACAATATAAAGTAGAAATTTTCTTTCCTTTACAACAAATCATTTTTAGGGTTTCTTTTTTTTTCTCTCTCCCCTTGGGTCTTTAGGGTAATATTCCTTTCCCTTTTCCATATATTTTTTTTCACAAGTTATATGTTGTTATTTACTTAAACTTGTTTAGGAAAGATCTATTCAGGCACAGTTTTTGTCAATAGATAATGTGAATGGTGTGTTGTAATTCCATTCACTCTCTACATAGGAGCTGGTAGATTTTCACTCTCAAATAGAGTCTCCAGGGAAGTTAGCAAGGAAAACTCTGAGTCCAGCCTGGCTCTGCGGGACCCTCTGAGTGTGACTGCATTGTTGTAAGGAAGCATTGAAGAATCAAATGCACACTGTTCTTTCAAATTTACTGTTCTTTCTTTAGGACATTTTTCCTAAAAAGTAACAGAGAGAGATGGATGGCTTTTGTTTATGAAATATTTATAGTTGCCAGCTGAAGCATGGTGGTTCTGTAGGATAAGCACTGGACTACTACCACAAGGTTGGTGGTTTGAGCCCACCAGTAGTTCTGTGGGAGAAAGATGAGGTTTTCTACTCCTATAAAGATTTACATCCTCGGAAACCCTATGCAGCAGTGTCATTGAGAGTCTGAACCAAATCTATAGCACTTAAAAACAAAAAAAGCAACACTTGCCCCAACACTGTGCTAGATTTTGGGGGATACTGATATTGGGAAAAGTTTAAAAAAAAAAAAAAAAGTGAACTCCCAGTCCTCAAAACACTCCTGTCTCTGAGGAATTTCAAGTTTATATGGTGAATGCATTCCCTTGCAAGCACGGATTCCAGGGATCTTCCTGTCTCCACACAACTTTAAGCTGATTTTGTGTGAAATGCATTACTATGTGTCTCCTTCCTTAGGCCCAGGGTTCTGCTGCATCCTGAGAAACTTTGGCTTTTGAATGGATACAGACAGTTGCTCCAAAACCAACTCATGGCAAATAAGAGAATGGAGTCTTGATTTTCTGGACAATAGTGTTCTTTATTCAGAACAGGGAATAAATAATATGAAGGTACTTGCTTTAGCTGCTTTCTTTGCAGACCTCTGTGCTATTTTGTTTCGGGGAGCAGAGTAAATAGAACGTAGGGTTATGTCTTTTAAATCAATTCCACTGACACTACAGCTTAGAATATTTTCTCCCAAGACATTTTATCTAGTTCTGTTGCTCATTTTATCCTTGTTATTTATTTCCTTTGTATTTTAAAGAGTTATTAAGAAAGTTATGAGGCATTGCCCTGAGATTTACACACCCCTCCCCTTTCCTTGTCAACCACCCCTGGAGTCTACAGTTGCATCTTTGTTTCTGTAATAACCTGTCATTTGCTCTTCTTTCCTCCAGTCTTCCCCCACCAAATCAAGATAATCACAGATCATCTTAAGTACTATTTTCATTTTGTTGACATTCTTTGTAAGGGCTAATAGTAACTGTCCATTTATGATCAAAATAGACTGAAGCATTTCATCATTTACTGTTCTTTCTTTCAAAGCTAAGGTTTGTTTGTTTGTTTTTCCTTCTTTTCTTTGTTTGCTGTGTTTGCATATAACCCTCCATCATCTGGGACAAACTTATCATCATGTAACATAAGCCATGTTTCCAGTCACTGCTCTGAAGCCATGTTCCTCTGCTTCTGCCTTTGGACATTTGTGCATACTAAGTTACTTCTTTCTGGAACAGCCTTCCTGCTCTTTCAAATGCTACTCACCTGTCAATGCCCAACTCACACGCCAGGTTCCCATCTGGCATTCCTTTATTTTTGTACCTTACAATTTAAACATTGAATTCATATGATTTTATTATTTAATGTCCCAAGCTCCTTAGACTATTGCTGTTAGGTTTTTTTTTCAGTTGGTTCTGACTCAGCAATCATATATGTAACAGAATGAAATACTACTGGACCCTGTCCCGTCCTCACAATCCTTGCTATGTTGAGCCTGTTGTAGCCACTGTGTCAATCCATCCCATTGAGGGTCTTCCTCTTTTTTGTTGTCCATCTATGTTTCCTGGCATGATATTCTTCTCCACGGACTGGTCCCTCCTGATAACATGTCCAAAGTAAGTAAGATGAAGTCTCACCATCCTTGAATCTAAAAACATCTGGTTATATTTATTCTAAGTCAAATTTGTTCATGGTATATTCAAATGTATTCTCCTCCAACACCATAAATTTGAGACATCAATCAATTCTTGGTCTTTAGACTGGTGCTATATAATAACACACAGTTAATTTATAAAACATACTGTTGAAGAGCAAGAACTTTGAAGTTGGAGAAGACCTGAGTTTAAATCACAGTGGCCCCACTTATTAAGTTACTTAATCATTTCAAGCCTCTCTTTACTTATATTTAAAAATCAGGATAATAAGAGGACCTTTGTGAGTATTTATGAAAACTAAGTAAGATCATAAATATAAAATGATCAGCAGAATGCCTGGCACAAAGAAAGTTCTCCATAAATGGGCTGTTATTATTATTTTACACATGCAGTGGTTTTGAGTTGAGTTTTGATATTTCATACTCTTAATGTTTGATTGGTGTAATCACTTGTACACTAAACTTAATTGCTTACTAAAGAATCACATTGCTCTAATTCCTCTCGATTGTATAGTAAGTTATATTGTACTTTACACATACCATGTGCTAGAACATTGTTTTTATAAAATATAAATGTCTGTGTGTAAATGAATGACTAACAGAAAAGAAAGGAGTATGTTGAAGAAAAGGGTAAGAAGGAGACTATAGATCTAATTATGAATTTTTCTTTCTTTTGAATGGGCCTTTCCGCTGGTTCTGCTTTTTAAGTGCATGTATTCAACAGGTCATAATGTATTTTTGAAATATAAAAGAGTCTCATTCAGATTTGAAACTTAGACACAAAGCAGGTAAGAGCATAAAAAGTTAAGATGACAGGAAATAACCTCAAAATTCAGTAGCCAAGGGCCTACACTAAAATCTTTGACTCGAGCAAATTTCAAATGATGTCATCTCGAGAAATAAGAGAGAGAGAGCCACCAAAGGGACAAAATCTTGTGGATGTAGTTAAAACTTCATATAAAATACATTGTAGGGACTCTGTAATTCCATGGTCAGGATGAACAGCTCCTTCCAATTGCTGGGCTGTGACAAACCAGATGATGAATGTCTATGATATTCTTGTTCCAGTTCTTTGGTTGTCCACAGCAGGTATAAAAAGAGACCTACCCGGACAATTTCTCAGCCTCTCTGTGTAGATTGTTCTGGTTTAGTATTTTTAAAAATAATTTTTGGTACTTTGCTTGCAATGGGTAGACCAAAGAACACGTGACCAGACACAGTATGGTACGTCTCAGTGTTAAGAAAATACCTCTATAAAATAATTAAGTTCTCAGAAAGTCAGCTATTCTTATACCTGAACTATTTTGATGGTGCTAATTTGTATAAAGTTTGAATATAACATTCACCTGCATAGCCATCCGCTTCAATGATGCATGTTTCTGTACCTCAGCAATGTCACCAACTGCCAAACCAATCTGTAAGACAACACAGCATTTAATCACTGCCCATTCAATGATTCATCTAAAAATACACTGAAGACCTTGCTGTTTAACTTTTACAGGTAAGGGAAAGAGTAGGCATGTAATTGACTAATAATGACATCAAAATATATTATTAACACTCTTTACAGAAAACTGCAAAGCCTGTTTATTCCTTTGCAACAGTGATGTCCACATGGGTCAGGACAGTAATCTTGTTAATATGAAAACGTAAAAGATACAAAGTCATTTTAAATTCACTTCAATGTAAAATAAAAATATGTTCTGTATTTTGGAGAGGCCAGGAATAATAAGTTATCACATATAATTGGATGTCACTACACAACATCACTATGAGTTGCAATTGACTCAACGGCACTTGACAACAACAACAACACAACATAGCTAGAAAGTCCACTTTCTCCTTCAAGGGCAGAAACAAGGTTTTAGTCCTTATTCCATAAGGCCTCTTTTTAATCTTTGATCCTCCACACCCACCCACAGCATTCATACCATCCTTCTTTATATATTCTTTATAAAATTCACCACCGCATGGCATTATGCTACATACGTTTATTTTTATTATCTAACTTTATGACTAGTGCATAATCAGGGGACTGTTCTGTTTTGTTCACCATCGTTTGCCAGCATCTAGAACAGTAACTAGCATTCATAAGTTGCTTGGTAAGTACTTGCCAAGTGAATATACCACTGTGTGCTCTAATCTTGACTCTATATCTAACATAATCCAGGGACTAAAGAAATGTTAAACAAATGTATTTTGTAGTCATCCTTCTCCCCTTGGAGGAAGATTAAAGATGCTAAGAATATTTATTACATGGCCCAAATGGACAACAACCCAGAAAACACAAGGATAAATTACTTACAAGCAAATTCATGAGGACAATAGGAACGAACATTGTGAAGGTAATGAGTTGTACAAAGGATAGAACTGGGTATGTTAATTCATTCCTCAAAAAGGGCTCTAGAAACGAATCACGATAATTGATATCCCCAAGCATCATGCTGAAGGTCTGGATGATAGAAAGCAATGGATTGCTGAAGGCATCCTGAGAAAAGACCACAGTGTAAAAATGAAACACAAAATGCATACAGGAGAGTAGAATTATAAAAATTGTGTTAAAATACTTGAAATAATAATATAACTATAGCTACTTAAAAAGTAATAAAACATTTTTTAAAAGGTAGTAAAGTTACCAAAAGATCTTTTCTGTGCATGTAATAAATTATAGTATATTACACATAGACTTTCATCTAACTTGAACTTTTTGATAATGGAAAAGGTCACTTTAGTGAGACTACACTGTTTCCTAATATAAATATCAATCTAATGATATTTTACCAGGTAAAAGTAATCAACTGAAAATTAAAAGACTTTTGCAAGTGTATCATTCTGAGTTTTCTAGGTCATCAGAATTTAAGCATAAGTATGTATTTCCAGTATCCACAGCAAAACAATCAACTATTGATGTCTCACCTGTAAACTCAGAAGAACATAGAAGCTGAGTCCAAATGCCATAAGAAGGAAAATAAAAACAACTGTGGACCTCAACAAGGTTTTCATAATTACTTGCAACATAACAATGAAAATTCCACAACTTTCAAATCTAAGGAAAAAATAAAATATTTATTCATTTTTGTGGCCAATGGTATTTTATCCATTGTTATTATTTACTAAAAATAAAGTCAGGCACAGGTTTAACACATGAGACATTTGAGGTCAGTTGTTCTTAAAAAGAAGACATGAGAATTTATGAGTCATTGAGTCTTATTTTCAGACTGTTCATCAAGTTGTTAATGGTCTTCGTTTCTCCTTGTTTATTATTTTTTTAAGTGTTTTGTTGTGAATAATATGATAGTTTACATGGGAGTACATTAATTTTACATTCATTCTATCGTACATTGTATCATTGCCATGGTTACAATCCCCCCCCACACACATACAGTCTTTAGCACACAGTTACTCTCCCTCTCTGGATCTAAAGTCCCCAGCTGCTCCATCGCTCCACATCATCATCTCTGCCTCCATCTTGGGCATCACTGCTTCTCTGGGTAGGTTCCCGCTCTCGGCTCTTCTCCGTTGATGGTTCTAGGGACCTCCGCTCCTAGACTGAAAAGTTATTC
>NW_006408554.1:4496685-4511561 GCF_000296735.1 Chrysochloris asiatica | reverse complement strand
TGTAGCCCCATTTTAGGTATTCCAATCAGTTATAGGCAGAAGACGGACTTAAAAGCTTTCTATGGTGTTGTTTCTGACTATTCCTTTCTCTCCCCCTCCAGTGACTATTTTATATTATAATGCAAGGAATACCAAGATTCAAAAGACAGCCAATCATCTTAACATTATTCCCCCCTTTTTCCCATTCCAACCATGTCTCAATCTCTGTATCTAAAAGCCCTGTAGTTCCAAGGTTGTGTATACATCATTCTTTATTTCTGTCCCACTTAGCCCATTCAAACATGCCTAATTGTTTCTCCTTGTTTATTTTTATATTTAATAAGTTTACCATTTGGCTACTATATATGGCTTTCCTCAAGTAAGAGATAAAAATGCACATTTTTATAATATCAAAATAATGAATAGATAAATAAAATATTTAGAAATAAAAATATATAAATTATAGTAAAATGATTAACAAACTATAATAATGCTACCCAAGATTATAATGTTTCCTGATATAAAATAATTCTACCAACTACCTGATAAAGAATAATAGAACTAGAAGTGAATGTGTGATGCACTGAGTAGGGGTTGATTTCATGAACATATGTACTGAAGGCCCCGATAAGAGTACAGCACGTAGCATGGTTTCTAGTCACTCATCTCACAGCCTTCTTCTGTTTCTGTTTTCCCCCAGCACTCTGCATTGTGAAATCTTTGGATAGATGTTGCACATGCCAACTGTCCATAAACTTGAACTTTTACTTTTCTTTTGGCAAAGATGAATTGTTAAAAGAGGGAGTTGCAAGATTATAAAACTTAAAAGGACTTCAAAATCTCAGAAAGTAAGTTTCCATAGATCTCCAGTAATGTTCCATGGCCAGTGAAAATGGCAGAGTGAGGGAACGACAATGTCTGACTTGTAACCCTTTGACCTCCAGACCACTGCTCTTCCTGCATGCCACATCCTCCCCTGAGGGTTTTGCCTCCACTCTAGGTCATTGTGTCCATGATACAAGTATACTGATGATCCAGTTGGAAAAGCACAGTCTCTGGCATCACAAAGACCCGTTCAATGCCTATGTCTTATTACTTGAGATCTTTGGTGAGTTACTTCCTCAAAGTTTCTTCTTTAATACAATGTGAATGGTAACTTTTATCCGATTACTATCAATATGATATAAAATATTTTGCAATTGTTAAATGTATGATAGCACTTAGAGTTGAGGTTCTGTGTCAACTTAATTGCACTGGTTTTGCTTCTTTAGCGAACTCAGCCTAAGACAGTAGCCTAATCTCTTTTTCCCTCAAGAATTAAATTCTCTGACTTGTTTTTTTTAATGTTGTCATCCTTGTTGTTAGTTGTGGTCGAGTTGGTTCTGACTATAGCAGCTCTTTGTTCAACAGAATGAAGCACTGCCCAGTCCTGCCCCACCCTCACTTGTTATGTTTGAGCCCATTGTTGTTGCCAGTGTGTTAATCCATCTTGCTTGGGGTATTTCTTTTTTTTTTTTTGCTGACCCTCCAGTTCACCACGCATGATGTTTTTCTCCAGGGACGGGTCCCTCCTAGCAACATGTTCAAAGTACAAGAGATGAAGTCTTGCCATCCTTGATTGTAAGGGACATTCTAGCTTTATTTCTCCCAAGACAGACTTGCTTCTCTTTCTAGCAGTCCATGATACTTTCAATATTCTTTCCCAACACCATTCTTCAAATGTGTTGATTTTTCTAATGTCTTCCATATTCGTATTTCAACTTTTATATGCATATGAGGCAATTGAAAATACCATGACATGGCTCAGCTGTACCTTAGTTCTCAAAATGACATCTTGATCTTTAACAGATTTCTCCAAAGAAATACCTTGTTTAGTTTCTTGACTTACTTCTATGACCATTGGTTATGGTGACAAGCAAATTGAAGTCTTTGACAAATTTGATCTTTTCTCCATTTATCATTATGTTATTTATTGGACCAGTTGTGAGGATTTTCATTATCATTATATTGAGGTACAGTTTATACTAAACATGTAGCCTTTGATCCTAATCAGTAAGTATTTTAAGTAAGTTTGCCTCCAGCAAAGGTTTTGCAGTTGCATATTGCAGATAGATAATGAGTCTTCCTCCAACCCTGATGCCACATTCTTTTTCATATAATCCATTTTGTTGGATTATTTGCTTGGCATACTAACTAAATACATATGGTAAAAGGATACAACCTGAAGGCAGACCTTTCTTGATTTTGAACCATTCAGTATTCCCTTGTTCGGTTGTGAAGAATTTCTCTAGGTCTGTATTCAGGTTCCTCCTGAGTACAATGAACTGTTCTGTGATTCTCATTCTTCATGACACTATCAGTGGTTTGTTAAGATTCACACCATCGAATATCTTTGCATAGTCAATAAAGCACAGTTAAACATCTTTCTGGTATGACTTTTTTCCATACCAGGTCATTTTTTTTCCCTATGTATATCACTTCATTTTGAGTAGTTTTCCCAAAAGTCGTAAACGGAACATGAACTATCAAAAACACTTCACTAAATAATACCAAGTGATAATACAAGAATGGTGGTGGTGGTGGGGGAGGAGGTGTGTGGAGTCTGTTGTGACTCATAGCAACCCTGTAAAGGGTTTCCAAGGCTATATATCTTTACAGGAGCAGAAAGCCTCATCTTTCTCCCAAGGAATGGCTGGTAGTTTCAAACTGCTGACCTTGAGGTTAACAGCTCAACTACGCTACCAGAGTTCCTTGATATAAGATTAACGACCCTTAATATTCCCAAGGCCTCTCCACATTTAACCTAGGTTTGTCTAGTCCAATGGTTGACTATTTTACTACCCAGGGAATATTGGGCAAAGTTTGGGGATAGGTTTTGCTGTCAAAACTGGATATCAAACTACTAGCAACTAGTGGATCAGAAATGTCACTAAATATCCTACAATGCACAGGACAGGACACCGCAAGAAAGGGTTATTTGACCCAAAATATCAATAGTGCTGATGTTTAGAAATATTAGTGTAAACTGTGAACTCCCGAACCAACTTCTTCCTTAATAGGTTATAAAAGACATCTTCACAATTTAAAGCAACTAGGAAAAGATCAATAAGCCAGTTAGAAATATAAATCATTTCTAGTAGTGTTTATTTTAATATTAAAAATGTGTAAAGGGTGTAGAATTCATTCAATCTGGTTTTACCTCTGAAGATACAATAAGAAGTTCATCCAATAGAAGAATATAGAAATTGCTCCACACTGCCACTGCACATAAGCTGGTATACTAATGAACAAGGGCAACACGAAAATGATGCTGGTTGTATAGATAATCCATTCAGCTCCATTGCTATAATCCCCAAAGTAATTCATTTTCTGGGGTTGAAAAGATAGAAGAATTACCACATGTAAGCACCTGGCATCTTACAGATGGTTTTATATGCAACCAGTAACACTTTTTTTTTTTTTTTTTCCTGGCACTACAGTCAGCTGAAGAGAAGCCAGGGGACCAATCTTATCATTCTGGGCTTGACTTTCAATCAGAGTTGGAAATGGCCCAGTGTACTTCTGTTGACCCATCACTTGGGGATTTTGATGATTAAGGACATCTTACAAGTTTCTAGGTTTCCCTATAGAGATCCAGTCTACTTTAAGGAGACTTCTTTAGGACTAAAAGATGATTCAGTATTTCCTGGGACCTTCCTGTCCATAGGAACACATGCATATGAATTTCTAAGAAATATATGAACTAAACCTGACCTAGGAGCTCAATCTGTTTCTAAGGAGGTTTGAGACATGTATTGTAAGAAATGAGAGCAAATCAAAATGATGTTTATAAAGCTTTCATGTTTTGGACATCAAACTTCTTGTACAACAGACCATTTGAACATCAATAAGAAAAGGCAGAAATCAAATATGATAAGGAAACCATATAGTTTAATAGTTTAATCTAGACTACAAATCTTGTTTTAAGAAATTAAAATTATATCAAGAGAGATTAAACAATCTTTCCAAAATCATTTAGATAGAATAGATTGATACAGCCTAACTCTCAGAATCGAGTCAGTTAACTGAAAGCATATATAAATGAAATAACTTGAAATACAAAGTAATAAATGCACGACATTATTATAGTCAGCATTCTTTAATCCAAATATCTATATGCTTATTTGATGTAAAAAGGAAAATTTCTGCAGGAAATGAGGTGTTGTAAAAGAGAACATGACTCAGAAAAAAATACCAGTTACAAAACATATACAAATAAAAAGAAATAAAAGACTTTAACGTACCACAATGAGAAACAGAAGACCAGTGCCACTTACTCAACCAAAGTAAAGATGGCCACATAATTTACATAATTTTCAGGTCTGATCTGAGCTTGGTTTACCCATTTAGGAAAAATGGAGTGTCAAGTAAGAATTATTTTATGGTGACTTGATAGTTTTTCCAAAAAAGAAAGTCATTGATGTTTAAAAAATAAATTCAATTTAAAAAATAAATTGAATTTAAAAAATAAATTCAAATTCTTTGAAATGCAATCTTGGGCCAAGCAGGTCCTTTATAAATATTTATATTCAAAATGGTCAAATTAAAAATCCAACTACTGTGTTAATAAAATATAAAAAATAAAATAAGAGAAATGCACAAAAATAAATCATAATGAACATTGTAGTCAGACAGCCTCATTAAAAATTGATAAAAATATTTCATCTCTCTTTCAAACATGAAATAAAGTTACTAAAATAGTATGATTTTCATGTCCTGAAAAGATTATGCTAGGTATTTCTAGTCTATATATTAGCTAAATTGAGGAGCGTATTCTGACATAATACTTCAAATAAAATTAAACAATTAATTTTCTGTATACTAAGCTATTTGGAAATATAAAACATATTTAGTACCTGTTGGAAAATTTGGGCTATTTCTTTGCAATATCCAAGTATACTTGATAAAAAAACTAATATCATACAGACTTTTATAGCGTAGGAATTCTGAAACAATAAAGAAATGTAAGACAAGTAGTTATTATATATATATATATATCAAAACACCTTTAAATTCTTTATAATTTCCACTATTTTTTTGCTTCATTTTTTTCTATGTACTGTCCACGTTTGATTTAAACACAAAATTACAGATGCAGATACAAATATCAAAATAGTACATATTCATTGTAATGTCCTATTAAAAGATGTTCAAAAATTGACAATTTAATTCTAAAAGAATATGAATCTGTAACCCTGTTTTATTTATATTGTGAAAAATACATATATATATATTTTTTTTTTGACCATTTTAAAGCGCACAGTTGTACAATTCAGTGACATTCAGTACATGTTGTACAATTGCCACTATCTAGTTACAGTTTTTCATCATCCCCAAAAGAATCTCTGTCCCTTTTAAGCAGTAACTTCTCATCTTCTCCTGCCTCCAGTGCCTAGTAACCACAAATCTATTGTGCTGTTGACCTATTTTAAATTTAAGTCATTTAGCATTTAAGCTAACATTTCACATGTGTTCATTACTATTAAATTGACTTACAGATAGTTCTTTTCTATTCCTTCTCATTCCACAAATAATTTTAAGAGGTACAGGGTACCATATATAAATTCTATACAACACTGAGCATAATCAAAATCCTGGTATTTCAAATATAAATATTAAGAAGCCCTGGTGTCACTATAGGATAACACTGCACTGCTAACTTCAAGGTCAGCAGTTCAAATCCACCAGCCACTCTGGAAGAAAGATGAAACTTTCTGCACCCATAAAGATTTAGTCTTGAAACCCTCTATAGGGTCAACTTCCTAGCAGTGGGTTTCTTATAGGTTTGTTGTTGTTGTTGTTATGTGCAACAGAGTTGGTTCCAACTCATAGAGACCTTGTATAGGGTTTCCAAGGCTGTAAATCTTTACAGGAGCAGAAAGCCTCATCTTTCTCCCACGGAACAGCTGGTAGTTTTGAACTGCTGAACCTAAGGTTAGCAGCCCTATTCGTAACCACTATACCACCAGAATTCCTAAATACAAGTAAACGTTCTTTAAACTTTTATTTAACTATTTGAAATATAAAAACCAATGGAAAATACCTTGGTGTCTAACATTTCTGAATGATTTCTTGTTTCATTGATGATTCCAGTTGAGTTGAAACCCATTCCTGGCTTTATGTTGATAACAAGCAAAGTCATAGGTATGAGACCAAGACAATAAGATCCCAAATTCATTATATGGGCTTTAAACCCATAAGCCAGCCTAGGAAGAAAATAACCACATTATAATTGATCCATTTCAAACAAAAATATTTACACAATACCTGTGGAACAAGTGATTGTCATCTCTCCCAGAAATCTATTTGCTGTAGTCACTGAACTTTCGAGCCAAGAAGATCTTCTAATTCTTTCCTTTTCAGAAAAGAATTCTCAACTTCTGAGAAAACATGACTTGCTTGACGTATTTCACCAGTTAATGGGAATCCTGAGCTCTTGGTTGGTCCATTACTCAGAATCCAATTTGCATGTCCTTCCCTAGCTCAGACCTCTCACCTCACCACCCAGTGATCTACAGGCTTTTGAATGCTTCTTCATGTCCTACAGGATGATTTCCCCTTAAAATATTGCATTTGATGCCAAAGAAAAACAATGTCAGTATTCTTACTATCCAAATTCGCCATTGTGACCCATTTCCTTCCCTAGTCATCTGTTAAAGTAAATCTGAACCATTAAAACATGGTAAACTTGGAAGACATGTTACTAAATTTAAAATATAGTACATTTGGAAAACTTTAAACATAAATTTAAGCATTAATACAAAGGAAATACTACTCAATACCTACCATTTCATACATAAATATTCTTTACAAACAGGATGGTTGAGAAGTTCTATGCGGTTATGTCGTACCATGACCTGAAAAATAAGAAAAGAACAATTATAACACAAGCATTTAAAAATATTAAGTATAAGTAAAAGCTTTTTCTGCTTTCTTTTTATTATATTATTAGAAAATCAACATTTTCTTATTTTAGAAAATTTGAAAAATAAAAATGATACCAAGAATAATATATTTTTAAAATCACTGTTATTGTTGTTCAGTGCTGTTGAATTGGTTCCAACACATAGCAACCATGTACAGGGCTGCCTAGGAGCAGGTGTTGGATTTTAATCACTGACCTCATGCCTATCTTATAGCACCACACCAGCTACCTAGAGATAAAGACTAGATACAGATGCAATTATTTGAGTAAGAGCATCTCTCTCAATATCTGGTTAATTGAGAGAACATATGTTTTTTGTTTTTGTTTTTCCAATCTTATCCACAATTACAACATTAAAGCAAATTAAAGATAAATAAGCAAGAGTTAAGTTTTCCTGTACTTGAAGGAATTCAAGCTAATATTTCTAGAAGGATTTAAAATAGTAGCATCTATATTAAGAGAACCAGCCACTTTGTAGGAAAAAGATGAGGCTTTCTGCTCCCATGAAGACTTAAAGCCTCAGAAACCATAAGAGTCAAGTCTGACTCTTCAGCACCTAACAACAACAACATCAAGAGTAGTTAAACTAATCTTTACATTATAAATTTTTGTTCAAGCTATCGGGAGCTCTGTTGTTGTTGTTAAGTGCTATTGAGTTGGCTCAACTCATAGCAGCTGAGTAAATTTGAACCGCTGACCTTACAATTCAAACAGACCTTGTGGTCCAATGCACTTTGCTGCAGTGCCACACCAGAACTCCTATTGGGAACTACTAGTATCTATTTCAAAATTAGCTTTTAACTATTAAAAAAAAAAAAAAATCCCTAAGTGAATTCGCTTTTAAAATATCAAAACATTGGGATAAGGCCAGAGTTC
Source organism: Chrysochloris asiatica (assembly GCF_000296735.1). Classification (NCBI taxonomy): domain Eukaryota; kingdom Metazoa; phylum Chordata; class Mammalia; order Afrosoricida; family Chrysochloridae; genus Chrysochloris; species Chrysochloris asiatica. Next base: position 4,503,742 of record NW_006408554.1, on the reverse strand, counting down.
TCACCACATCCAACTTCCCATCCCAGGCCTCATCCCATTCCCCAGAAGCATCACATCACTAATTTGTTGTGCATCCTTCCTAATTTTTTTCTGTATCTCTATACACAAACGTGTGGGTGGAAATTAATAGATGACCATAGAAAGTATACATAATGATTTTGCAATGATGTTTTTTAGTGAAATTGTGTCTACAACTGACCTCTTTTATAAAATAAACCCCAATCATTTTTTTAAGAACAATTTTAGGTTTACAGAAAAATTGTTCAGAAACGACAGAGTTGTATACCCCTATTCCTGTCTACAATATGTTTCTCCTATTATTTGGTGAGTGCATGTGTTACACTCTATGAATCATTATGGATATGTAACTTTTAACTGAAGTCCACAATTCACATTAAGGTTTATTGTGTGTTGTACAGCTCTACGACTTTTGACAAACTCATCATCTCATGTTCCAGTGTAGTATCATATAGAACAATTTCATGGACCTAAAAATGCCCTGTTCTCTACCAAGTCATACCTTCCCACCTTCCCCTGAACCTCTGGCATCCGCTGATGTTTGATATCATCTCTATAGTTTATTGACTTTTCCACAGTGTCATATAATTTTAAAAAGGCAGTATGCTTATTTTTTAATTCAATAATACATCTTACAAACATATCAGTCTCAAGTAAATTTCCAAGCACATTGTTTTAAAATGCTGTTAATAAGGAGCTCTGGTAGCATAGTGGTTACGAATCGGGCTGTGAACTGCAAGGTCAGCAGTTTGAAACTACCAGGTGTTCCGTGGGAGAAAGATGAGGCTTTCTGCTCCTGAAAAGATTTACAGCCTTGGAAACTCTATACAGGGTCGCTATGAGTCAGAACCGACTCCACAGCACATAACAACAACAATATCCCATTGGGTGGATATAGCAGTATATGTAGATTTCTTATTCATGGAGACCCTGGGTGTTGCAAATAGCTGATTGACACAACTGGTAACCAGAAGGTTGATGGTTCAAGGCCACCCAGAGGTGCCTCAGAAGAAAGGCCTTACAATCTACTTTTGAAAAATCAACCATTGAAAACCCTGTGGAGCCCAGTTCTATTCTGACACGCTTGGGATTGCCACAGATTGGAACTGATTAGATGGAAATTGGTGTTGGTTTTAAAATTGGGTTTATGTTTTTTGCAAAGTGAAATGAAAAATATGAAAAAAATATTACTGGGAGTAGTTCACTTGGTTAAAATGTAACTAATATTTTAAAACACCATATTAGACACAAAGGCAGACCATTTCTTTCCACATTTTATGTAAAATAATCATTTTTTTATTATCTCTGAACTCTTAAATATCTGCCTTTAGATCAGTTACAAATGGGACAAACCTACTATTTTAAGCATATATACACATTGTCAGTTTATATGTCTCCAGAACAAAGTAAATAAGAGTGAAAATAACAAACATGTTTGTAGCTGTGTTCATGGATTTTCCAGGTAGCACCTTGCTGGGTGTGCACAATTACTGCAACACTGTCATCAGCTCCAATTTGTCTTACTCTCAGTGTCCAATTAGTTAAGACCTCCTATTTGGTCTACCCAAACTTGCAAATTTCTGTGCACAATAACCCCAGACAGCAGACTAGCAGGCCCTCCTGAAGAACCTTACTGAGCCCAGTTATAACTGAAGCAATGTTTGTTCTGTTATGAAAACACTGTACCATAATGTGCACTGAATGCCATGTATTATGTATTATTAGATGGCCTGTCTAAATCCACAAGGGATAAGATCAACTCAAAGCTGGTTCCTGTGAGGTGTAGGTGAGATATACCTATACTCTCTACCTCTTCCACTATTTCTGGCACCAACCATTTCCCCTACACTTTGTACTTCTCTGCTGAGTTGGATAATTTGTTGCAATTGCCACATAGAACTCACCATACTCAAAGATACATGATTTATTAGAAAAGTTATAGGATACAACTTAGGAACAGCAGGAACAACTCAGAAACTGAATCAGAAAAAATAGGAAAGACTTGGAAGATTCCCCTGAAGTTGAGAGCACATCTCTTCCTTATTCAATACAAGACAGCTGTCTCAGATGCTCTTGACTAGCAGTCCCTTCGTGGTCACACTAGTTAGTTACCCCTTTACAGCCATATGACATTCAAGCAGCCCTTCTCTTGGCCTTACACGCTCCCCCACAGCCATGCATGCCCTTCTTGGTCATGCATTCCCCTCTGCCTTTGGCTTCTCTGCCTCTAATCTGTGTATCAACTTGCTCAGCTCACTTATTTTCCTAGCAGCAGCTGTTGGCTCTCTGTTATCAGACCCCTTCCTGTCTGTTCTGCCACCAGGTTACTTGAGTTCCTTGCCCTCTCTAGTGTTATGACCCTTGCCTGTATTAAAGCTCTTTTCAAGGCTCCCCTCATGAGGACCTCAAGTTCAGACTGCTCTGCTCCAAGTTCGTCTTCTTTTTCTTGGGTGCCATCAAGTTGATTCTAATTCACAGCAACCCTATACTCACAGAATGAAACAATGCCTCAACCTGCACCATCTTCAGAATTATCACACATGGGTCCATTGTTGCTGCCTCTGTGCTAATCCATCTCATTGGGGGTGGGGGTGGGGCTTCCTCTTTTTCATTGACCTTCCACTTTACCAAGCATGATGTCCTTTTCCAGGGACTGATCCATTCTGATAATGTCTGAAGTCTGAGAGACAAAGTCTCACCATCTTGACTTGTAAGGAGCATTCAGGCTGTACTTCTTCCAATACAGATTTGCTTGTTCTTCTGGAAGTCCATGGTTCTTTTAATATTCTTCTCCAACATCATAACTCTTCTACAGTCTTTCTTATTCATTGTCCAACTTTCACCTGTGTGTGAGGCAATTGAAAACACGATAGCTTGTGTCAGATTCACCTTCGTCTTCAAACTGATATATTTACTCTTGAACACTTTAGAGAGGTTTTGTGCAGAAGATTTACCTAATGAAATACGTCTTTTGATTTCTTGACTGTTGCATCTCTAAGTGTTGATGACAGCAGATCTAGAAAAATGAAGTCTTTGACAACTTCAATCTTTTCTCCATTCAATATGATGTTATTTATTAGTTCAGTTGTGAGGATTTTTGTTGTCTTTACACTGAGGTGCAATCCATAATGAAGGCTGTGGTCTTTGATCTTCATCAGTAAATCTTTTAAGGGATCTTTGTTTCCAGTAAACATGGTTGTATCATCTGTATACGGCAGGTTGTTAATGAGTTTACATTCAGTCCTGATGCCACATTCTTCTTCATATAATTTAGCTTCTTGGATTATTTGCCCTTTGTACAGACTGAATAAATATGGTGACAGAATATATCCCTGACACACACCTTTCTTGATCTTAAGCCTTCAGTGTCCTTTTGTTCTGTTTGAATGACTGTTTCCTGGTCTATGTACAGATTCCTCATGAGCACAATTAGTGTTCTGCAATCCCTATTCTTCACAATGTTGTCCATACCTTGTCATGATACACACAGTTGAATGCCTTTGCATAGTCAATAATGCGCAAGTAAACATCTTTCTGGTATTTTCTGCTTTTAGCCAAGATCCACCTGATATCCGCAATGACATCTCTCCTTGCCTCTAAAGTCTCTATGGGGTTGGTTGCTTATATAAGCAACCCCAAACCCCATTACCATTGAATCCATTCTAATTCATACTAACCCTATATAGGACAGAATAGAAAAAGTTCCATAGGATATTCAGAGACTATAAATATTTACAGATGTATATTACCTCGTCTTTCTCTCAAGGAGCAGCTGGTGGGTTCAAACCATTAATCTTTAGGTTAGCAACCCAATGCTTAATCCACTGTACCAACAGAGATACTTTTATGTAAGAAACTCCTTGCCAATTTCAAAGCATAAGCCTCCTAGCAGGATCATGAGCCAATCAATCCTCTCATTGAGTCACAATCACTTAATCCTGTTGGGTGGATTGCCAAATCATGTGAATAGTAAATTAACCAATCCCTTGCAAGATTGTGGTTGAGCCAATCAATCAACTCAGGTTTTGTACAAAAGTAACATTCTCTGTTTGTGGAGATTAGTTTCTTTCCTGGACAAAAGTAATAATCCTCTAGATTAGAAAGTAACCTGGAAGTAGTTTCTCCAAAGAACTAGGGCAAATTTAATGATCTATCAGGGTTTAAGGGGAAAAGAATCTCTTAAAATATTTTTCCAAACAACTAAGGCAATAGGTCACAAAAGGGATTCATTTCATCATAGAACTGGTTTCATTTAAATCGTACTGAGTCCATTGTTGTGTAGACTCTACTTCTTTTCAAAATCTCTCTTCTTCGGTTACTGTTGAGTCTGTGCCAATTCACAGTGTCTCAATGTGTGTCAGAGTAGAACTGTTCTCCAAGGAGGCTTCAATGGCTGATTTTTCAAATGTGGATTGCCAGACCCTTTTTCCAAAATATTTCTGGATGGGCTTGAACCTCCAACTTTTCATTGTCAAATGAGCACAAAAATCATTTGCACTACCCAGGACCCCTCACAAAAATTACAAAGATTTTATTGCCTCCTGCTCTTGGAGTAGGAACACTATAGCTCCATAAAGTAAGCACTGGACTGCGAACCACAAGGCCAGCAATTTAAGCCCACCAGCCACTCAATGGGAGAAAGATATAAAAAGTCTAAGAAACTTACTACAGGATGGCACTTAACAACAACAACCTGGCACACCAGGTTGCAGTCCAGCAATCACTGGATGGTTAACCTCAAGTGCAGTGGTTCAAACCCAACAGTTGCTCTTCGGTAACCCTATACATGGTCACTATTGACTTGATGGCACTTAACAACAATAATTCTCATTCTAGGCATCCTGGTGGTACTGTAGGCTAAGTATTGGGCTAACCACAAGGTCAACAATTCAAGACCATTAGCAACTCCATGGGAGAGAGATGGAGATTATCTGCTCCCAGAAAGATCTATAGTCTCAGAAACCCTATGTAGGGTCACTGAGTCAGAATCAATTTAGTGGCAGTGGGTTTGGTTTTTGGTTTAGGTATTCTTGTTCTGGTACTGGAAACAATTTGCAGTTTTGTTATACTTTTTGGTAGAAGTATTGCCACACCTTTAAAAAACATACATACGCAGATATTCTCCTAAGTATAACGGTGGTTTGGTTACTTCTCGATCATTTGGGTATGATTCGCAAAAATAATAACAACTATAAAATATGATGTACACTCCAGAGCTAAAATATTAACCTTAGCATAAGGTTAATATGGGGATCCATCCTAATAGCCAGCCTTGGAAACTTCACAACACGTGTGCTCTCTAGCCTCTGTATACTCACTAAGCCTTCTGGAATTCACTTTAGGTGATGGTTGGCACCACACTCTTTAACAAAGGGTTTCATGTGGGGAAATAATTTGCTATATGTGAATAAAAATTTCTTATTGGGCTAGACCAGAAACAAAACAATAACAATTAACAAAACAAAGTCGTTACTATCATGTTGATTCTAACTCATAAAAATCCAATATAGGGATTCTGAGACTGTTAATCCTTATGGGAACAGACAGTTTCATTTTTCTTCCATGGAGCAGCTGCTGAGTTTGAACTGCTGACCTTACAGTTAGCCACCAAATTCTAACCCCACACCACCACCTAGACAAGTGCTTTCCAATAGAACTTTCTGCAATGATGGATATGTCTTATATCTTTGCTTAATATGAGGCCAAATCATCACTATTAAATACTTCAAATGTGTCTAGTGAGACTGAGGAACTATAATTTTAATTGATTTAAATTAAAGGAGTTCTGTTATGGTGCTGTAGGATAAGCACTGGACTGCTAACGGAAAGGTTCAAACCCAATATCTTCCTTAAAGCTATCAGCAGTTCCATAGGAGAAAAATGAAGCTTTCTGCTCCCATAAAGATTTATAGCCTTGGAACTGACTCCATGGCATATAACCACCACTACCATATGTCTTAATCAAATAGTGTGACTTTAACAAAATACCACATATAGTGGCAGAAATTGATATTTTCACAGTTTGTTATTATTGTTGTTAAGTGCCATTGAGTCATTTCAGACTCATAGGAACCCTATATAAGGTTTCCGAGGAGTAGCTATTGGGTTTGAAGTACTGACCCTGCAGTTAGTTGTTGTTGTTAAGTGCTGTCAAGTCGAATTCGACTGATAGCGCCCCTGTATAGCAGCTGTTGGATTTACACTGCTGACCTTGTGGTTCGCAGTCCAGTGCTTAGCCTCCAGCACCACACCAGGACTCTCTAGTTTAGGTGGCTGGAAATCCAAATGCAGAGCATAGGGTGCTGACCATAGGGGACAGTTTTTTTTCTTGGTTGGCTCTGTAGGATGGTACCCTGTCTTCAGTTTCTGCTTCCTTGTTCTTCAGAGATCTCCACACAGGTTGGCATCTCTCTTTTATCATATCTGCTCCCTAATTTGCTTGTTTAATCTCTGTTATATCTAAGGTTGTTTTTTTTTTTATATCTCAGAAATTTATATCTTATTATATTTAAGGTTGGAGTCTAGGTGTGGCACTGTGGGTAAATGCACTAGACCACAAAGTCAGTTTGAACTGCAAGGTCGGCGGTTCAAGCTCACCAGCTGCTCCTTGGAAACCTTATACAGGTTAGCTATGGGTCAGAATCAACTCGATGGCACTTAACAATAACAGCAACATATTTAAGATGGATGGGATTGAGAACAAGCACTAAATTGTATACTATCAGCCCAGTATTACCCATGCTTGATGTGGACTTTGAGTTGAGGCAGGTCTGATGTGACCTTTAGGACTGACATCACAAAGAGCCAGAACTACAGGGGGACCAAATACAGCAGTTTCAGGGAATGATTGCTTTCTTTCCTAAAGATTAAAGGGTAGGGTCATGTGGCATACATAACCATGTTGTTGTTAAGTGCCTTTAAGTTGGTTCTGATTCATAGCAACCCTGCATAGGGTTTCCAAGGAGTGGTTGGTGGATTTAAACCACTGTCCTTTTGGGTAGCAGTCCAGTGCTTCATCTACATAGCCGCAGCAGGACAC
>NW_006408554.1:4457333-4496585 GCF_000296735.1 Chrysochloris asiatica | reverse complement strand
TATATACTTACCATTCTTCTAGGGCTTGTTATGATCCATATATAATATATATATATATATTTATATATATAAAAGAAAACTGCAAATTTTTCTAGACCACATCCATTTCCAACAAGTGTATGATTATAGTACCAAAATATTACATGTAAAAACTAGCTGAACAATGAAAACACCAGACTTACATTGAGTGTTGTAAGAGGCTCGTACATGACGTTCTTTAAAGGAGTAGATTTTCTGGTGAATTCTAGTGGACATTGAAGATACTTAAAATTATACTCGATCTGTAGGAGGTATAAAAGTTTCAAAAATTATATTTAGTCTACTATAGCTAAGTATCAGATTCTGAGCCACATGGTCTTCTCTGAAGGAGAAAGATAGGGATTTCTGCTTTCACATAGATTTTTTTAAAGCCTCAGAAACCCAATAGAGAGTTGCTTTGAGATGGAACTGACTTCACGGCACTTAATGACAACAATAGACTCCGTAAGTTGTTCTTAAAACATCAAATACACAAGCCTAAAATTCTGCTGAAAATGAAGTAATACAAACAAATCTGAATCATTTCATGTGGAGAAAAGTTAAATGATTACATATTTAATTTAAAAATATATCCTGAAAAATGATCTTTTGGCTTTACAACTGATGGCTATGGAAAAAGATGAATTTTCAAAATATCACTTAGATCATTTAGAATTTCATTCTTCAGATAAAACTATTCTATGAAATAGAAAGACTTAAAACAACTCTGAATAATAAAAACCAGTCCAAAAAAACCAAACTCACTACCATCAAGTTGGTTCTGACTCACAGTGACCACGTATAGGGTGTTCCAGGCTATAAATCTTTACGAGAGCAGAAAGCCTCACCTTTCTCCCTCAGATTGGTATGAACTGCTTATCTTGCATTAGCAGTTCAGTGCTTAACCTACAGTGCAATGAGGGCTCACTGAACAATACCTTTAGGAACAATTAAAATATTGAGGGAAAAGTAAAGATCAAGGGAGAAAATTCCCTAACTAGTAGCTAATACAATAATACAAGTCAAACCTGAAACTACCATCATTTGAGATTGGGAAACTACAGTGGCATTATTCATTAATTTTTCAAAGAACTATGATAAAATAATTCAGGCTATTGTGATCAAATAACTTACATGGTAGTCCCGGCATGACTTGTCATCTGTGGAGTGTAGCATGCACAAATCTAGAAGTACCTTAGGGAGAGACAAAAAAAGTAGTTAAGATGTCAGAGCAAGAGACTAAACATGACATAGGATTTTATTCTATTTCTAAAATAGCACAAAATAGCTTCCTTTTGCTTATTTCACAAAAGGGTAAATTACAATCTATGGACTGCAGAAACAAGGTTCGCAATACCAAGTGCTACAACTCCATGCCACGACAATGCCAAGTGATTCCGAAAAATACCGTGAGCTTGAGGACAAAATTGTGTTTACTAAAATTTGAGTAACCAATGGTTTTTGCTATTATTTTTGTCTCCCATTTGATGACTTTCTGGGCTCCTAGAAAATATATAGTTTATTAAGGATTCCACTGCTCAGTATATTAGAGTGACAGCCTGTTGTCCCTAATCAAGGATTTTCAGCCCAGCATTGAGTTATTTCTATGGACTAGGACTCATCTTCTGAATTACCCGGACCTGCAGTACAATATTTGCTCTTATACCACTGCTAAAGCCAAACAACAATGACAAATTATGTGCCAGAGGGGGCTGGACAAGACAGTCGGGAGAGATGCTATAACAAGATGTACTTGAAGGCTTCTGCTCTAGATACATAAGGAGCTCTGGTTGCGTAGTGGTTACGAATTGGGCTGTGAACCACAAGGTCAGCAGTTCGAAACTACCAGCTGTTCTGCGGGAGAAAGATGAGGCTTTCTGCTTCCGTAAAGATTTACAGCCTCGGAAACCCGGTACAGGGTCACTATGAGTCTGAACCAACTCCATGGCATATAGCAACAACAACAACGATAACTCTAGATACATAACTTAAAAAGGAAACACGTATGGGACCATTAGGGCCATCCCTAATGTGTGTGGGGTCTTAAGCAAATATACTGATGGTACCTATCTACATAAAGATCTTGTCTACATAAAGAATTTGAGTTAACCCAAATTGTGTGTATCAGCATTATTCTAGTGGCCCAAATTCACAATCCAGAGAGGGAAATACTGCACCAGTCATATAGCCCTATGGAACTGGGACTGGTTACAAGATCCCCAATGACCCCATCAATGATTCTTAGAGTTCCTGGAGCATCAGGGAATCCCACTTGAAGAATGTAGGGATAGAGGGCAGACAGCACCTAAAGCGGAGAAGCAGAGACCAGCTCTACCCTGTGGGCACTGTATTATGGTTGGCACTTAGAAAATGCTAAGGAAAGCTCTGCTGGTGACCAGACCAGCAGTATTGATGACATTAATAGGTATCATCAAAAATTTATGGAAAATAAAGACTAGGCTAGTCAATAGTGCTTTGCGAGGCAGAACCAGAGAAACAGGTCTAATTTTGAAGTTTGAGAAGCTTGTCATAATCAGCACAGGCAAAATAAAGAATGAGTTGCTGAGTGTTTTACAAAATGATTTACTTTCAGAAATATGTGTAAGTAATTCAAATGCATGATGTGAGTCTAAACTAGAAGGCCTTATGATATTGTTGTTGTTAAGTGCCATCTAGTCAGTACCAAGTCATAGTAGCCCTAGAGAGGGCTTTCTGAGGCTGTAAATCTTCAGGAGAGCAGAAAGCCTCAGCTTTCTCCCTTGGAGCAGCTGGTGGGTTTGAACTGCTGAACTTGTGTTTCATAGTCCACTGTTTATCCTGTTGTTGCTGTTAAGTGCCATCGAGTTGGTTCTGACTCATAGTGACCCTATATAGAGTTTCCAAGGAGCATCTGGTGAGCTTGAACTACCGACCCTGCAGTTCAAACTGGCCTTGCAGTTCAGCGTATTAATGCACAGTGCCACACCAGGAGTCCTTCAAATTTCCTTATTTTACTGGGGAAAAATCCCTATATTAAAGTAATATAAATCATTCTAGAAACTAGACTAGAAGATATATAACAGTATGAAGAAGAAGGAGTCCTGGTGTGGTACTGTAGGATAAGCACTGGACTGCTAACCAAAGTCAACAATTCAAACCCACCAGTTGCTGCTTGGAAACCCCAAACAGGGTCACTATGAGTCAGAACTTGCTTGATGGCACTTAACAGAACAGAACAGTAAATGAAGAAAAGAAAATCAAACATAATCCCACAATAGAGATAATTCTTGTTAATATTTTGATATAACTTCTTCAATAACTTTTTTTCCTCATGTGTGAATATTTTAAATTCTTTTTTCTATTATAAACGACACTTTAGGGAACACCACTCTATGTATTTCTGACTGTATGTCTGATTATTCATTATGATGGTGGTGTTGTTGTTAGGTGCCATCAAGTCAGTGCCAACTCATAGCGACCTTACCCACAGCAGAAGGAAACACTGCCCAATCCTGGGCCAACCTCACTACTGTTGTCACACTTGAGTCCATCGATGCTGCCACTTGGCCAATCCATCTCATTGGGGGTTTTCTTCTTTTTCTCTGACCCTCCACCTTACCAAACATGATATCCTTCACCAGCGACTGGTCATTCCTGACAATATGTCCAAAGTATGAGAGATGAAGTTTGGCCATTCTGGCCACCAAAGAGCATTCTGGCTGCACTTCTTCCAACACAGATTTGTTGGTTCTATGGGCAGCCCATGGCACTTTCAATATTCTCCTCCAACACCATAACTCAAAGCATCAATTCTTCTATCGTCTTCCTTATTTACTGTCCAACTTTCACATTCATTATGATAGATTGCTACAATTAGAATTCCTGAATAAGAGAATCTTGGGAGCATTTTCAACCTTTGAAGATATTTATGCACTAAAAAGTTTACCTGTACATCTCTGAACTGGACTAGACTTAATTCCCACTAGACTCCATAAAGAAAAAATTATATACATAAAACAGCATATTATAGGGTTTATTCCATAAATAAAAATAGTAAGTGCCACTAATAATTGTAGAAACAACATCAAAAAGTAGGAGGTGCCAACCACTATCCTGAACACTGCATATATTTTATCTCTAATTTTTGTAATGAGTTTCCAAGATTGGAATCAGAACATTGCTGTAGCGATAAATAGAAAATGAAGCTCAGAGAGGTAAATGGCTCCTATCAAACAACCCAGCAAAAGGCAGAGCCAGGATTAAGTACCAAGGCTTCCAGGCTCCAAATATGGTTGTGTAATCAGGTTTTTAAAAACTTATTTCTCCCTTGGAATGGTTAGTTACCACCTGTTTTTGGTCTTTCTGCCTGTTACAATCCTCAAATGTCAACTTTCCCAAAGGGTCTTTTACCTGTATCCCTCTAACACTCATGTGTTCAGCCGTATGTGCAGTAAACCCCTTGTGAGGGGCATTGGGTCTTGTGCCAGGTCTATGTTTCCTTTAGCATAGGGAGTCAAGTGTTCACATGATTATAGACATCGAACACATAATGTAAATAGATGCACTATGCCAAGTGTAAGAATCTTTCCTATTCTTCTTGAAAGGCTGACCAACCTTGGGCTGGCTTGCATCTTCATTGTTTTATAGAGGCAATTATAGAGAAATGTCACTGTACTGTATACAGAGGAATTACACAGGCTTATAGTACACAGCAACTAACACTAGACCTTACAGCTGGATACTCAAAAGTCAGAGGTGGCGTATGGCCATGGAAGAGAGGGCTCATTCATTTTAATGTGCTTCTCGGATTCCTGCCTTGTGAGAAGGAAGGCCCAGTCACCAGATCTTCTCATTTTCACAGAAAGGCAGATATATGGATACAAAAACAACTGTCCCATTTTAAGTTAGAAACAAGTGTCAGTTTAAAACAATAACAACAACATGAGAATCAAACAAAACACAACTAGAGATTTTTATTATTATTCAGTCAGCAATCACTAGTTTGTGATCTCTGCTCTACTCTTGGATAGTAGAGTTTAAAAAGTTGATTTCTCAACTATTAGGAATATTTAAATCAAGTAGACCCTCAGTAAATACTTATTAGCTAACATCCCTTAAGGACTATGAGAAACTAGAAGCATTATTTAAAGATGAAAACTTAGTCTGTGAATACAAAAATAAATCTTCACATCATGTGAGATGCCAGGCATATACACAGAAGAGATCTTGTTGGGAGAACTTACTTTCATGCATTCTGGGAGATATTCCACCATTTCCATGACAGGACATTTATTACTTTGAGAATAGTGATTAAATGTCTTAAAACATGCTTCCCATCTATTAAAAACAAACATAAATTATTAATCTGTTTTGAGCAGCAACAAAGCTACAGATATCAAGATTTTATTTTCAGGAAGAGGCTGAATTTTACTTCAATCATAAGGAATGCTCATCCACTGGTTCCAGCCAAGATCAATCCATCAGTGGGTTCCTGATCTATTAGTGGACATTAGGAATAGAAGCCAATATCAGGATGGCTGTTATAATCTCTTTCCCTCAATGCCTTCCAAAAAAAGAAAGGCTTTCATCTTCTTTTCCTCCCAAAGCCATGAAATGGTATGTACTTTCAGTGCTGATTGTGTTTGGTAGGGATATCCACACTTACATATATATTTCAGCAGCATTATACTGTGCACATAATATTTAGTATGTAGTCAATGTATGCATCATGCATGGAATTAAAAGACAAAATAACATGTTATCAAGTATATTAATAATCATGGACCCTGCCAGAACACTGAAGAATTTGCCTCTTCTTGTCATCCCTATCCAGTTGAATTGGCCATGAATGTGCCTACAATGTGAAGGAGAGCAGAAATCTGCAACAGGAAGGAGAGTCTGCTGATTTCACAATCATGTGAAGGTGATAGCAGATTGGTTCTAAAAACAGCCAGACACATTTTCCATTAACCCAGTCAGGAAAATCTAGCTACATGATCTGGTTTATCACCAGAAAACTTTCAGTTTTACACTCATATCAACTGGTGTTTCTTGAGACTAACAGTACTCAAAAGCACAGGTCCAACTTGTCTCAAATGTAAGGTTTCTCATATCTCTGTCTACTAGGTCCCTGGACATACCTACCTGTGACTATACAGAAAAGCTCCTGTATGACAAGTGGGTAAATTAACCCTCCATCTCTATCACTCAAACTCCTTTGTTGTTGTTACGTCAGTTCCAACTCATAGCTACCCCATATAGGGTTTCTAATGAGCAACTGATGGATTTGAACTGCCACCTCTGCAGCCCAGTGCTTATCCTACAGCGCCACACCAGAACTCCTTAGAGAATGGTTTGAAAGCCAACAACCACAAAAGATCACATATTAAGGGAGATTTCACTACACAGTTTGGGATTTTCTGTTGGCAGGAGACTAAGGCAATTTCAAGTAAGGCAGGGAAGAGCTTACTTAACAATGACCATGATGCCAGGCATTACACAGTTATGATCTCACAAAAGCCCTACCAAGGCGATATTTTCCTCCATGTATTAGAAATGAAAATCAGAGAGGTTAAGCAACCTGTCTGCTGTTGCCGAAAAAGTTAGCTAAAACTAAGATTTATGTGAATAAATGGCATTTTAAAATCCCTTCTGTGTTTGTAAACCATACCTCATGACAGATAGTATTAATAACCCTGGATAAGAAGGTGGTGTACCTTTTACTCCTGATGGTAGTAAGAACCACATCCTTTCTTTTGTTGTGAATTGCAACATGCAAAAAGGAGGCATCCTGCCTGTTCAGGACAATATCAGCATTGTGGCTCAAAAGAAGTGCAACAGCTTTGGCATGGCCTTCCCTTGCGGCAAAGTGAAGCGCAGTGTTCTTTTAGAGAAAACAGAACAGAAAATTCAGTCAAAAGAAAGTCTTAGCAAAACTCATGACTTAATTGCTAACATACACAAAATTTGCGACTGGTTTTTAAATCAGGATTTAAAATATTAAGTTAATAGTTCAAACATGGTGGGGAGGGGAGAGGAGAGGAGAAGGGCCTGACTGTGTGTCTGAAAGAAAACTTCAGTGTTCGGTTTTGTTTTGTTTTTTTGCAGTGGGATGATTCTTCAAGGACAAAGGACATACTTTTAGGGATGAGATTCTAGAGTGAACACAAAGAGAAGACTCCTGGTGGATTTGTCATCTAGTAGAGAAGCGGTTTACATATTTTAGGTTTTATAATCTAGTACATATACAAAAATTCAGAGATTATTATTAGGGTGCCAATTTTTAGTTTCAGCACAACAGAAGAAGATTTAGAACAAAAACCCACTACACTCATTTGTCTCCATTGTTTCATGAAACAATTTCAATACATTTCAATAATCTCCTTCTCCTAAAATAGGACATAATAGCTGGATATGAGATAGTTCTTAAAATACATTTAATTTTATTGAAAATTCACCCTACCCTCCTCATTACTCTCAGTTCACCAGAAATTGGTGAATGTTTTCTCATCAATCTGCATAGGCCTGTGGATGGGGTTAGGTGAAACTGGAGAAGGGTCTTCAGCATGGGCCCATCCCGTGGCATTCTTCTTACTCTGTTCTCTTCTATTCACTCCCCACCCCCAGATTCTGTGTGCTAAGAACCCAACAAATGATTGGTAATGAGGCAAGGAAGGGAAGTAGATATCTAAGGAGGCTTTCCCTAAGATCTGAGGTTGACAGGAAGAACGTGTACGTACCCCTTCTTCATCCAGCTGATCTGTGCACTTCAAATTGGTATCCAGAATGACCTTCATGGTCTGTGTGTACCCACCCAGGGAAGCATGATGCAAAGCAGTCCAGCCATAATAGTCACTGTGGAAGAGTTAAGAATCAATGTGTGTATACCTGCATATGCTTTACACAAGTAAGATGGGAAGTGATACCACACAGTTCATTAATCTAAAAGGTGATTCTGATGACAAAAACTGCATAATTGAAATCTGTTGTTTTTGCTGTTATTAAGTGACTTTGAGTCAGATTCCAATACGCAAAGACCCTGTTCAGAATTTTAGAGGAGCAGCTGTTAGGTTGGAACTGTCGACCTTGAGGTTAGCAGTCCAGATCTAGCAACCAAATATTCATTTTCCATTAATAATAAATTAACAACTCTCAATTTCAATTTTTTTTAAATGAGTTACCTGCAGTGTGATTTATACATATTTTTTATTTGGTGGTGGTGGTGGTTTTGTGTTGTTGAGTCAGTTCTGACTGATAGTGACCCTGTACAGGGTCTCTGAGGCTGTAATACTTTACAAGGGCAGAAAGTCATCTTTCTATCATAGAGCTGCTGGTAGATCCGAACTGCTGACCTTGAAGTTAGCAGCCTTACTTGTATTCCACGACACTAACAGGGATCCTTACATTTTTATTTAGTATGTTAAAATATTAAAATTATATCAGCACACTACCAAAAATTTAAAAGTGGAGGAAACTAGAATTAGCATTTCTGTGTCATATTTTTTCCTAAGCTACAATAAGCTTAAATGTGCTCTTTTAAATTTTATTTTATTATATAAAAATTTTATGATGATATTAGTCTTCCAGGCCAACGTTGTTGTTGTTGTTAAGTGCCGTTGAGTTGCTTCCGACCCATAGCGACCCTGTATAGGGTTTCCAAGGAGCAGCTGGAGAGCTTGAACTGCTGACCTTGCAGTTGAAACAGCTTTGTAGTCTGGCGCATTAATCCATAGAGCCACACCGGGACTCCTACTGGCCAGTGGTGGTGGTGATGTGCCATGGAGTTGGTTCTGACTCATTGCGACCCTGTACAGGGTTTCCAAGGCTGTAAATCTTTAGGGGAGCAGAAAGCCTCATCTTTCTCCTGCGGAACCGCTAGTAGTTTCGAACTGCTGACCCTGAGGTTATATGGTTACTACTAATATTATTAATACTAATGTCTTAGTTCTCTAGTGCTGCTGTAACAGAAATACCAGCCGTGGATGACTTTAATAAACAGGAATGGATTCTGTCACAGTCTGTTGTTGATGTTAAGTGCCACCGAGTTGGTCTCAACACATATAAGGTTTCCAAGGAATGGCTGGTTGAGTTTGAGTCACCAACCTTGTGGTTCAAGTCGACTTTGTGGTTCAGTGCTTATCCTACAGCGCCACACCAGTTTGTTGTTGTTGTTAAGTGCTGTCGAGTCGGTTTTGACTCATGTTGACCCTGTATAGGGTTTCTGAGGAGCGGTTGGAGAGCTTGAACTGTGGACCTTGCAGTTCAAACCGACCTTGCAGTCTAGCGCATTAACCCACAAAGCCATACCAGGACACACCAATTTAGGAGGGTGGAAATCTGAATTCAGAGAAAGGGCTCTTGAGAAAAGTGTCTCCTTTCAGCATCTGTTGGCCCAACATTCCTTGATGATCTGCATTCATCTTGGCATTAATCTTCCCCTTCGCAGTGCAGATGCCTCAGGTCCAAAGGAGGCACTTCACTGTTGGCTCTTTTTCTTGATGGGAATAAATCCTTCTTCCTTTTCTCATTCATCTCCTCTTCTATTGTTGGGAAGTTCCATCGCATTTGACCAAGATTATGATGGGATTAAGGGTATTGCAGCCCCCTTTTAACCCTCCTATTGATTCATCACATCAGATCACATCATGGGAAATCATATAACTGCCACACTACATAATGGAAAAATCATTAAGAATCATGACCTAGCCATATTGACCCTTATTTGGGGGAAGCTCAATTCAATCTATGACAACCAATTAAAAAATAATAATAATCAGAGAGCCCATCCATGACTCTAAGACACTGAGATTAGTGTCACATATTCTTCTAAAATTCAGGCCTTGAGATTTTTTTCCTTTTGCGTTCTTAAATATGCTTACACAATCCCTTTGGGAAATGTTTCCAATTTGTGTCCTTTATCACAAAAACTCAAGATGTCAGTATAATGAAGGTTTGTCACCTTAGTGATTCTTTTGGAAATTAGACAAAGAAGCTATGTATGAGGTTCTCAAACCATTTAATTGCAGTACTAACATGCAGTTATTTTAAGATACCAGAGACCCCTGAGTATTTCAGTGAAGCAGCAGCTCTTCATTCAGGCCCACTTTGGTAGACACCTTGTAGCTCTGCTGCTTAGTGCTCCCTTGCAAACTGACAGGAACTAAACAAAGCACGCATTGCATGGTTGTGGCATTACTTTGTTGACATTTGTGTGCATATAAAAAACGAGGGCTTTGGAAATTACCCTAATGAACTCTTTGCTAGAACCTAGTTAAATTGAGAAGTTAATTCATATTTCCAGTTTTTTTCTTTATAAAAATAAGGTCATATAGGTATGTCACTTTTATATTTGTTGTAGCTAAGTGCCATCGAGTCAGTTCCAATCCATAGTGACCCTGTATAGGGTATCCAAGAAGCAACTAGTGAGCTTGAACTGCAGACCTTGCAGTTCCAACTGACTTTGCAGTCCAGCACATTTTCGAAACTTCGTTTTGTTCCTTCTGTTGGAATTCCTTTAAGTAAAACAAAGTTCAACACTTTCTAATATGCATCCTGAGTTTTTTATTTCAATAACGGGAGTGAATGAAAAGAGGGTCTTTGGACGTATGTGTGTATGTTTGTGCATACCCACACATGTATACAGATGTAAACAGATATGTATAAAAACATAGCAATATGAACTTATAGTTGAGAAACTATCAAAAGGTCTAAAAACTATTATACTCAAAACCACTTTTCCTTGACCTTGAACAAGGTCTTCAGGTCTCTAAACCTGATGTCTTCATTTGTCAACTACAAATACTGATGTCCTTTTCAATATATGAGAATTCATATTTTAAGAAACAAGATAAAAAAAAAAGATTGCTTAGTGAGCTGTAAAGTTAGGTATCATAATTAAAAATAAAATAGGAAACCAATCTGGAAATAACTAACTCGTAAGGATATATTCTCACCTTAGAAATAGCGCGCCTTTTTTCAGGAGAAGATGAACAACTTTATCATGTCCATTTTTGGCTGCCAGATGGAGAGGAGTCATTCCATGAATGTCACCTTCATTCAAAAGCCTCATATCAGTTATATCTTGTAGGAGCCTCTGGCAGGTATTGATACGTCCGTAACTTGAGAAAAGATTAAGATGACAGTTGCACAGCAAATATTCAACAGAAATAAGGCAAGCTCAGATATTGGACACACTGGCCCTTACCTGGCTGCAAAATGCAGGGGTGATTTCTTATCTTTGCTTTTGGAATGAATGGACACATCGAAGTGAAGTAGGTTATTTACCGAGACAGGAACTCCCTGTCTACAAGCATAATGTAGAGGGGTACAGCCATTGTTGTCTTCATCCATGACCAACTCTTTAATATGTTGCATCTGTAGGGAAAATATTCTACATATAGCAATGCTATGCTAAAGCAATGTTTTTCAATCTGTACTGCAGGGTAGTATCAAATTTTCCAACAAAGGTCAATATGCATTGCTGCAGGGGAAAATGTTAATACCCTAAAGGATACTAGAATTAAATGTATTTCTCCAAAAGTATGGTAATGTTGTGGACTCTGTCCCCCTATAATATACCTTATCAAATTAAAAGCACTGACTTTAGATCCAGAGAGGGAGAGCGACTGTGTGCTGAAGACCTGGGGAGTACGGGGAAGGATTGCATGGAGGGGATTGTAACCATGGCAATGAGACGATATACGATAGAATGAATGTAAAACTAATGTTCTCCCATGTAAACTATCACATAATTCACAATAAAACATTTAAGAAAAAATAATAAAAAAAAATAAAATTTAAAAAAAGTTAAAGGCACTGAACAGTCCTTCAAGTTAGAGTTATACTTTAATGTTTTTTATACTAGCTGTGACTTTTTACACAAGTATTTTCAAACTGTATTTGAACACAGAGCCCCTGCTCATCCCTTCCTCTTTTCTGCCTGCAAATGCCCTCATCAGCCAACACTAATGTGCTCTGTTAGAGAAAACAGATGCGAAGATGACCAGTTTATCAGTTCCCCTGAAGTTGGTTCCTACTAATGGCAATTCCATCTGTGTCAGAGAAGAACTTTGGCCCATTGTTGTTATTGTTGTTGTTATGTGCCATGGAGTCAGTTCCGACTAATAGCGGCCCTGTGCAGAGTTTCCGAGGCTGTAAATCTTTACGGGAGCAGAAAACCTCATCTTTCTCCCGTGGAACAGCTGGTAGTTTCGAACCGCTGACCTTGCGGTTCACAGCCTGATTCGTAACCACTACGCTACCAGAGCTCCATAGGATGTTAAAATTAAATTTACTTTACGTTTTAAGTCATTTTAAGTCAAAACTGAGTGAACAAATGAGCATCTTAGTCTAATCAATAAGCATTTATATTTTCTTAATTGATTATGAAGTATTATTAATTCACTTACGTACTTGACTAACTCTCTTTTCCTGACATGCAGTTTATAATGGTTTAAAAAAGAAATAAAACTGATAAATTATGCATGAATCTTTATATATGGGAATATATGGAAACTTTCTATGACTTACAAAAATCAATCCTTAGTTAGTTAATTAATTAATCATTAGCACCATCTTGTAAATAAACACTCAAATAATGGCATCTTTATTTTAAAACACTGATACAAATTCTAGAGTCAGTTTTCAATGTTGTTGTTGTTGTTAGGTGCCATCAAGTTGGTACTGACTCATAGCAACTCTATGCACAACAGAACGAAACACTGTCCTGTGTCATAATAGTACATACCATAAAAAGCAAATTACTTTGCTGTGTTGAAGCTCATTCTGAAGCTCCATACAAATTACCCACATACACGTATAAATTTACCTGCATAAACTCAAGTTGCAAATTTTTTAATCCACAGGGTTGCTGTACAGTCAAATGCAAAAAATTACGTCCAAGATAATCTTTTATGTTTACATGGGCACCTAAACAACAAAACAAAACATGATAAAAATAAAACTTCTTCATTTAGGTAAAGCATGGACAATAGTAAATTTGAGAAAACAAAAGATTTTCAACTTAATACTTTGACTAACATATGAAATTGTATTTAGATAAGAAAACTAAGCATATTTAGTGGAACAATTGTATGTAACAGTGTTGGGGAGGAAAATATGTAATATAATACATTTATGAGGTCTTGGCATAAACTATAAATATGGAGAGGTTGAAAGTAGGAAAAAACAGATACATCTCCTCAATGTACTGTTGGCATGAAGTACCTAAATTGGGGATAGTTACAGAACCTACACAACATTGGATTAATTGATTGAATGAATATTGATAAAATGTCCATCAAAATGCCTGAAAAGTAATAATTATATTATAAATATCATCTATTATTATTCTGAAACTGTTGCTTTATGTAACATTTCCTTGTTATTGTTAAGTGCCATTCGAGTCAGTTCCAACTCACAGCAACCCTGTATACCAGGGGTGGGGAACATCAGGCTGTGGGTCATATTGTTGTTGTTGTTAGTGCCGTAGAGTTGATTCCAACCCATAGCAACCCTGTATAGGGTTTCCAAGGAGCAGCTGGTGAGCTGCAATCACAGACCTTGCAGTTCAAATGACTTTGCAGTGTGACGCATTAACCCACAGCACCACATGAGGACTCCATGGGTCATATAAGGTCTGTGAAATCATTTGGTCTGGCCCTGCCAAGGCAACTGCAGTTCCAGTCATCACATTGGTGGTGGGAGTGGTGATGTGCCCTAGAGTCTGTTCCAACTCACAGCAACCCTCCATAGGGTTTCCGAGGCTGTAAATCTTTACAGAAGCAGAAAGCCTCATCTTACTCCCATGGAACAGCTGGTAGTTCAAACTGCTGACCTTGAGGGTAGCAGTCCAACTCATAACCACTATTCTACCAGAGCTCCTTAGCTATTACATTAGGGGTGAGTTAATTAAATGTTTGACCAAATATAGCAGGCTAATTTTTCAGCTGATAATTTTGTATGGTCCACAAATGATGTTATAAATTTTGGCAGAACAAAGGTTACCCACCCTTGCTATATAGGGTTTCCAAGGAGTAGCTGGTGGGTTTGAACTGTGGTTCACAGTCCAGTGCTGATCCTACAACACCACACCAGGAGTGAAATTATTCAAGATATGGTTAGAGTTCAATTTATCTTTCTATCAAAGTGCCTGACTCAGTTCCCAGCACACAACAGATGGTTAACAAATGTTTATTTAACCAAACTGAATAATGATTCTAAAGGCTCAGCTGGTTTCTTCTTGGTACCTTTCGAGAGTAGCAAATTCACAATATTCCAAGATGCAGAGGCAGTTGCTAACAGAAGCGGAGAACGTCCTTCAGAATCAATGCTATTAATATCTGCTCCCTAAAATAAAACAGTTTGGTTAAATTGTCAAAAAAAGAGACAATTAAGAGAAGTGTAAATGTCAACTAAGAGCATGTGAACAAATAAATCATCCCTAACTAATAGCAAATCAATAGAACAGAATGAATATAACTAGCATTTCCAGGCATGACAAACTATGTTATCCCTGAAATTTTCCCTGTAATTCATATATTGCAACATCAGAAATCAAGGCATTCTTTCATAATTTTAACAACAAAAAATATTCTCATAGCTAATCTTTTGACTGACAACAGGCAATAGCTTTCTGTTACTATTTTAATCATAAAAATAAAACCCTTTGACCTATAGCATGAGCTTGATCCTCACTTTAAGAAATAGTTTTTAAAAATCAAGATTTTAAAGATGTGCCAAAATTATGTGATAAAAAATTTCAAAACAAATCATTCACTTTTATTTTAAAAAATCTACTTCATGTATCTTGAATTTAAGTTTTAAAATAACTAACTGAAATATTTATTTAAGAAAATTTATATTAAAATCACAGGACTTTTTTAAATGAATAAGTTAATGTTTACCATTATGTATCACAGTAATAATATTTGATATGACTTTAGAAAAAGGCTTTTTAAAATGTTACGGTATGTGTCATATATTTTGTAAAGAGTAGTAAGAATAGTTTAAGCTATGACTGTGATTATTGTGTGACTTTTGGGGGTACATTGAATGTATATGAATTAATCTAATGGCAGTAACCATTTGAAAGCACAGTGGTAGAGTTTTCATGCCTGCTCAAGAGATCATTTCATTTGAATGAAACCATGCATGTCATAAACTATATACTGAGTCTCTTCTTAGGATTCTTCTATGTAAATATCACAATTTCAATAGTTGCTATTGACAATAAGTGCATGTTAAACACTACAAATGGGGCTGCATTCATTGCTGAGATCATAGAGCTTAAATCAATCATATATTCATCCATATAGAGGCTTTATTAAAATTTAACTCAAAATCTGACTTATTACACTTCTTATGTGAGAGAGAAAAAAACAAGAAACCGAAAAAACACCTCATGCTTTTACTTGTAGCAAACCTTGGAAACTGTATTTTTCAGTTCTTCAGTTTTTCATTGTTTGAACGATGATACTGAGGCAGCTGGTGTAATGCACAATGGAAGACGAAGCTGACAGGCCCCACTCAAAGACAAGTGTGCTTAGTCAGGTAGCCCGAGACTCACCCACTGCTAAATCCAGTTCCCAGACATAAGGAATAGCTTCCGTACCCACAAGCTGCCAGCGTTAGAAACATCACTATGGGTATGTACTAACTATGTATTCTAGCTTTTGTAATAAGATGTTTTCATATCCACACCAAATAATCTGACCCATGTTCCTATACCTAGATAACAAATCAGTTCTGTCTCTCATTTGGCATCCTCAAGCCACCAGGCCAGAGCTTCAAATATAGCTGAACAAGAAATCCCTGCGTGTTCTCGCTGCTCCCTCTCACATTTCTTAGAAAACCACAATACAGGTGCATTCCCACGCTCCAGCTCAACCTCTGCCCTGTGAATGACTATGTTCCACCCCTCACTCCATAACACCACACCCTCGGGGCTCTATGAGCACGAGGGACTTGGAGTATAATCTTTTTTGTAAATTGTTTCTGGCCCACCTCTCTTGATTTGCATTGAACTATACCATGCCTCAAGCATAATTATTGTATCAAGATAAAACAGGGCATCAAAAAGTACACTTTGGTACTTCAAACATCATCATAAGGAAAGTCGATGCTAATGTATTAAGATACAGTGTGCTCTTATTTGCAAATACGTCAATCATCCTTTTGTAAACTTTCTTTGTTGTTAAATACAAATTTTGGTTTAAGTTTGAAGATCCATTTTGTGTAATTATAGAATTTTCAACTGTAAATTGTAATAAACAAAATAAACCTGTCACATAAATACTTACCATTGAAATTAAATATTCTGCAAGTTCATGGTGATCAAACAATGAAGCTCTGCAAAACAAAAATAATAGTAAGGTGCTGTTGACATAAATGTATAAAACATAGCTACTATATTCAGAAAGCAAATGTCACTTGTCATTTAAGAACATGATACAATATTAGAGAATTAGTCATCTTTCACAACTATGATTGATTCTGATTAGGGTGATATTTCCAAACTAATAGTAATAGAAAAAAATTAAATACAATATTTTCTTCCTTATCCTTTGTTATTGTTTTTGTTAAGTGCTGATGAATTACTTCCAACTCATAACGACCCTGTATAGGGTTTCTAAGAGCTGTTGGTGGGTTTGAACCACCCACTTTGTGATTGGGATAAATCCAGTGCTTAGTCTACAGCACCACCCTATAAAATCTTCATGACCGTTGTTTTGTAGTAAGTAGAAACTTCTATCCCAGACTTGACGTGCCAAACGAAAGACATAGCCCTGTTACCACTGTGATCGTGGGGAATAATGCCAGCTGCAGGCAAGTGACTCTAAGCTTCATTGGAGGACTGAAAATGCAAGCTCTTCTCTATGTCAGGGCAGGGATGCCCTTCTTAGTATTTGTGAAACGTCAAAAAAAGAGACAATTAAGAGAAGTGTAAATGTCATTTGGATATGACTTCCCATCAAAATAAAAATATACTGATAATAAATTTGCCATATCAAAGTTTTCAATCTTTAGTAAAGTACCACAATAACAACTGTTAAAGCTAACAATTTAAAAACTGTTTCCTATTGCAAGTCTATTCCTTTACCCCTATTCAAGATTATAGGAGTGCAATGGCTCCATAGGATAAACAATGGACTGCAAACTTCAAGGTCGGTGGTTCAAGCCCATCAGCCACTCCATGGGAGAATGATGAGACTTACTGCTCCTACAAAGATTCAGAGATTCTTGGAAACCCTATACAGGACCAGAACAGACTCAATAGCGCTTAACATTCAAGATTATACATAAAGTTCAGAATTAGCTTGTGAAATCTCACCAAAAATTCACAAGGGGTGGCAATACTTTAAATTACAATTAATATAATATACTACTTTTAGGAAGAGCCCTGGTGTTGACTCTGTAGAATAAGCACTAGAAAGTTAACCACAAGGTTGGAGGCTCAAACCCATCAGCTGCTCCTTGGCAACCCTCTATAGGCTCACTATGGGTCAGAACCGATTTGATGGCACTAACAACAACAACTTTTAGGAAGCAAGTACATAATGCTAATAAGGTTCCATTCCTCATAAAATAATAATTCTGGAATTAGATCTCCTTAATCCAGGACTTTGCTCCTCATATGTGGACTTTTGACCAGCAGCATCATCTGGGAGCTTATTAGAAACTCATAATCTTTGAGCATCTAGACAGTGAGATCCTGAGAGATTCAATGACGTATCAAAAGTTACACAGCCAGAAAGGACAAGAATAATTGCCAGAACTCCAGTCTCCTTACCTAAAACCTCATTGTTCTAGTGACAGCAATGTACTGTGGTCTTTATACTACAGTTACAAAAAGGAAATCTAGCCCAAAGTGCAGACTTTGCCTTGAAGCTCAAGATAAATTCCAAACGTAACTGATTATTCAAAGGGCAAAAAACTCCTGGTAGCACATCAGTTAGATGCTCAGCTGCTAGCCAAAATGTCTGTTTGAAACTACCAGGCGCTCTGCAGAAGAAAGATGTATCAGTCTGTTGCTGCAAAGCTTTACAACTTTGGAAACGCTATGGGGCAGTCCGCCTCTGTTCTATAGGAGCACTGTGATTGAAATTGACTCAGTGATAACAGAGGTTATTCTAGGGTCTCAGGTCAGTATCAGATTTATCAAACTTGAACTAATGTGGTCCCAGAAACTTTAAGTAATCCAATTTGCAATTGTCCAGTTATAGTTGTCACCAGATTAAGGAAATTTACAGGTGAAATGGTTGGGCCTGCTTTTCTAAAGATAACTCCTTTTTATGCCTATTTGTATATTAAAGTTGTGTTCTAAATGAACAAAAATTTCCAACTATACTCAGGTAATTGGGTTTGAAAACTGGCTGAACACTGGAGTTTCTTAAAAACGGAACAAAACAAGAGCAACCCATGGATTACTGTGGGCCCTTTTAGAGTTTCTGATTTAATCTGGGGTAAGAACTGGTACTGGCATTTTTAAAGCACCCTACAGGATTCTACTGTGCAACAGTTTGAGAATCTCTGGTCTGTAGGTTAATCTATTAACTATGATGTTTTAGTTACATTTCAGTTTTTAAATTTTTCTTCATTTCTGCTGTTTTAAAAATTGGTATGTTTTATAGCACAAACACAAATTTGTTTTTCAGTTGTTTTAATGTATGTATATTTATATGGAAAAGGCTTGGTGGTGCTATGGGTTAGGCATTGGGCCACTAACCAAAAGATTGACAGTTCAAACCCAGTAACCACTGTGTGGGAGAAAGATGTCTGCTCCTGTAAAGATTTAGTCTTGGAAATGCTGTATAGAGTTGCTGAGCCGGAAATCACTCAGTGGCAGTGGGTTTGGTTTGGAGTTTTTACATAGTGTTTTTTTCCTTCCTTTAATTTTTTGAGGGTCATTAAATATCCTTGGGTCCTGATATAGTGATGTAAGATGAGCATTGGACCGCTACCCATAAAGTTGGCACTTTCTCAGAAACTTTGTACAGGACCACTATGAGAACCACTATGAGGACCACCAGCCACTCTAGGAAATCCCATAGAGGATCGATGTTATTTAGAACCAACTGGACAACACAGAACAATAAAATATCGGTGTTTTCAAGATTGCGCCATGATTTCTATTTTCATGGAAGTAAGTTAACCCTTGGTTGTCTTTGCTGTCTTTTTACGTTTCCTTTAGGTTATAGGATTTTTAGCTTGCAAAAATTCTAAGTGTGAGTTCCTTTCTACTCATGTTTATCCAATTGTGTCTGGAGGTTTTACAGATCTCTACATCTACCTCTCCTCCCCAGTTGAGACCCACATTCTTATATTGGTTGTTGTTCTTGTTGTTAAGTGCCATCGACTCGTTCTGACTCATAGCAATCCTGTATAGGGTTTCTGAGGATCAGGATCGGCTGCTGAGTTTGAACCACTGACCTTGAGGTTCAAACTGACCTTGTGATCTAGTGCATTATCTCACAAAGACACACCAGGACTCCTTTTTCCCTGAGGGATAATGTAGATTTTCTGGCCCAGTTTTCTACTAGGAACATCTCAGCTGTTTTCTGGGATGCTAGGTTTCCAGCATGTTGTTGTTATTCTTAAGTGCCATCAAGTCTGCCCTTATATAGGATTTCCAAGAAGTAGCTGGTGGGTTTGAACTGCCAATTCTGTGGTTAGTAGTCTAGTGCTTACCCTGCAGTG
This sequence comes from Chrysochloris asiatica, assembly GCF_000296735.1. Lineage (NCBI taxonomy): Eukaryota > Metazoa > Chordata > Mammalia > Afrosoricida > Chrysochloridae > Chrysochloris > Chrysochloris asiatica. The sequence goes on along the minus strand of NW_006408554.1, from coordinate 4,476,893 downwards.
CCACACCAGGACTACAGGGTCCTGTGCATGGTCAGTGCTTTTGTTACTGTTTTTTGGTGAATAGCCTCATCCCATCTCAACACCTGTTTCACACATGCAGTATTTAATCCTTGTCTTCCCAAAGTTCAGTCTATACTGCCTGCTTCCTAACATCTAGTAAACTTACATCTTCAGATGCTTTATGCTACATTGTTGTTGCTGTTGTTAAGTACCATCCAGTCAGTTCAGACTCATAGAGACTCTCTAGGGTTTCCTAAGAGTGGTGGATTTGAACCACTGAATTTAGCAGTCCAGTGCTTATCCTACAGTGCCACACAGATATATGTATCTTGTTTGGGACTTGTCTATAATTTTCTACTATTTTGAAATAGTTTATCAATACTTGTAAGCATCGTTGGTTAGGTGTTGGACTATAAGGTCAGCATTTCAAATCCACCAGCTACTCCTCAGGAAAAAGATGAGGCTTTCTATTCCTACAAAGACTTATAGTATCAAAAACCCCATCTAGGGTTTTGCATTATGAGTTAGAATCGACTCAATGGCAGTGGGTTTGGTTTTTGGTGTGGTTATACTACTGGGATTGGTTAGTAGGGAAATAGGGTGAAAAGAGTGGAGCTTTCATATGTATCTGCTCCATTATCTTCGCTAAAAATTAGGATAAGACATACATGAGGAATTGGAACAGGTTAGAAAGCACTTGGAAATTTTTACATGTTGACCACCTTATTGTTGTTAAGTGCTGTTGAACTGGTTCCAACTCATAGTGACCCTGTATAGGGTTTCCAAGGAGCTGGGTTTCAATTGCCAAATTTGCAGTTCAAACCAAACTTGTGGTCCAGTGCTTATCCGCCAGTGCCACACCAAGACTCCTCAGTAGCAGTAGTTGTTTGGTGCCATCGAGTTGGTACAGACTCACAGAGACCCTATGTATAACAGAATGAAACACTGCCAGGTCCTGGGCCAACCTCACAATTGCTGCTATGTCTGAGTCCATTTCTGCCACCACTGTGCCAATCATCTCATTGGGGGTTTTCCTCCTCTTCTCCAACTCTCTACTTTACTAAACATGATATCCTTCTTCAGTGACTGGTCCCTCCTGATAATACACCTGAAGTATGAGAGACGAAGTTAGGCCATCCTGGCTTCCAAGGAGCACTCTAGCGGTACTTCATCCAAGACAGAACTGTTTGTTCTTTTGGCAGTTCATGGTACTTTTAATATTCTCCTCCAACACCATACCTCAAATGCATCAATTCTTCTATGGTCTTCCTTATTTACTGTCCAAATTTCGCATTCATCTGAGGTCACTGAAAATATGGTTTGGGTCAGACACACCTTAGTCCTCAATCTGACATCTTTGCTCTTGAACAATTTAAAGAGGTCTTGTACAGCAGATTTGTCTAATGCAGTATGTCATAGATTTCTTAATTGTTGCTTTCATGAGTGTTGATGGTTGATCTGAGAAAAATGAATTCTTTGACAGTTTCAATCTTTTCTCCATTTATATGGCTGTTGTGTATTGGTCTGTTTGTAAGGATTTTTGTTTTCTTTACATTGAGATGCAACACATCATGGAGGGTGTGGTCTTTGATCTTCATCACTAAGTATTTTATGTCCTTTACACTTTCACTAAGCAAGACTGTATCATCTGCATATCACAGGTTGTTAATGAGTCTCCTGCCATTCCTGATGCCACATTTCTCTTCATCTAATCCACTTCTCAGATTATTTTCTCAGCATATAGATTGATTAAATATGGTGAGAGAATACAACCCTGGTGCAAAGCTTTCCTACTTTCAATCTATTCGGTGTTTCTTGTTCTGTTCGAATAACTGCCTCTTGGTCTATATACAGGTTCCTCATGAGCAACGTTAAGTGTTCTGAAATACCCTTATTTCGCAATGCTGTCTATAGCTTGTCATGATCGACACAATCAAATGCATTTGCATAGTTGATAAAGCACAGGTAAACATCTTTCTGAGCGTCTCTACTCTCAGTCAAGATCCATCTGATGTCGGCAATGATATCCCTCATCCCACGTCCTCTTTTGAGCCCAGCTTGAACCTTGGGAAGTTCTCTGTCAATGAATGGTTGCAGTCATTTTTGGATTACCTTTAGTAAAACTTTACTCACATGGGATATAAATGTTATCGTCCTATGATTTCCATATTCCTTTGGGTCACCTCTCTATGGAGTGGACACAAGTAAGGTTCTCTTATAGTCAATTGGCCAAGTAGCTGTCCTCCAAACCTCTTGGCATAGATAATTGAGTGCCTCCAGTGCCACATCACTTTGCTGAAATTTTTCAATTTGTATTCTATCAGTTCCTGGTGTCTTGTTCTTTGCCAATGCTTTCAATGCAACTTGAACTTATTCCTTCAGGATCACTGGCTCTTGATCATATGCCTCCTCTTGAAATGGTTGAACATCGACCATTTCTTTTTGGTCCAGTGACTCTGTGTATTCCTTCCATCTTCTTTTGATGCTTTCTGCATCATTCAATTATGTTTCCATAGAATCCTTCAATACCACAAGTTGAGGTTTGAATTTTTTCTTCAGTTCCTTCAGCTTGAGAAATGCTGAGTGTGTTCTTCCTTTGTGGCTTTCTAACTCCAGGTCTTTCATTGTGTTATAATATTTGACTTTGTCTTCTCGAGCTGGTCTTTGAAATTTTCTGTCAGCTCTTGTGCCTCCTCATTTCTTTCATTTAATTTGGCATCTCTACCCTGGAAAGCAAATTTCAGAATCTCTTCTGATATCCATTTTGGTCTTTTCCTTTTTTCTTGTCTTCTTAATGACCTTTTGATTTCTTTCCTTAAGTTTCTGATATCATCCCACAACTCTTCTGGTCTTCGGTCTTTAGTATCTAATGCATCAAATCTGTTCTTCAGATGATCTCTAAATTCAGGTGGGATATATTCAAGATCATATTTTGGCTCTTGTGGACTTGTTTTAATTATCTTCAGCTTCAGCCTGAATTTGCATATGAGAAAATTGATGCAAATTGATGGTCTGTTCCACAGTCTGCCCCTGTCCTTGTTTTGGCTGATGATATGGAATATTTTTGCCATGTCTTTCAACAGATGTAGTCAATATGATTTCTGTGTGTTCCATCTGGTGAGATCCAATCATCTTTGGATTACTTTTAGGAAAAGGTAATCCAAAAGATTACCTTGTTTAAAAAAGGTATTTGCAACAAACGTGTCATTGTTCTTGAAAAATTCTATCATGCAATATCCAACATCATTTCTATATTACCAGGGCCGTATTTCCCAACCACTTATCCTTCCTGTTTGTTTCCAACCTTTTCATTCCTATCACCAGTAATTATCAATACATCTTGATTGCATGTTTGGTCAATTTCAGACTGAATACGTTGTTAGAATTCTTCAATTTCATCATCACTGGCTTTAGTGGTCAGTGCATAAATTTGAATAATAGTGGTATTATCTGGTCTTCTTTGTAGGCATATGGATATTTTCCTGTCACAGACAGTATTGTACTTCATGATAGATCTTGATATGTTCTTTTTGATGAAGAATGTAACACCATTCCTATTCAATTTGTCATTCCCAGCATAGTAAACTATGTGCTTGTTAGATTCAAAATGGCCAATACCAGTGCATTTTAGCTCACTAATATCTAGGATATCGATGTTTATATGTTCCATTTCATTTTTGACAATTTCTCATTTTCTTAGATTCATATTTTGTACATTCCATTTCGTTTGTTTACAGCTGTTTCTCTTCATTTTGAGTTGTGCCCCATCAGCAAATGAAGGTCCCATGGGCTCTATTTCATTCATGTCATCACGGTCAACTATATTTTGAGGAGGCAGCTCTTCCCCAGTAGCATTTTTAGTGCCTTCCAACTTGATGTTCTCATCTTCCAGCACAATATCTGGCAATATTCTGGTGCTCTTCATCATGTTTCAATATTTAATAATGTGGTGTTGACAATGTTCCACTGCTATTAACAAGGTTTTTAGTGACTAAATATTCAGAAGTAGTCTGTCTCTCCTTCTTCCTAGCCTGTCTTAATGTGGAAGCTCACCTGCAACCTGTTCACTGTTTCCCTGCTTGCATTCAAAATACCCATGGCATAGCTTCCAGAATCACATCAACAAACAAGCCACCGTGGTATAACAAATTAACAGATTAGTTGTTGTAAGACTCTTTAGCATCTAAGAAAGTAATCTGGAGCAACGTTCATTGGACTAAGAATGGGTTCAGAATATGTCCCTGGAGATTTTATTCTGTGAAAACCCATTTAACATCATTCTGTGATTCTAGAAGAATAGAAATTCCAGTTGAACCATAAGATCTTTCTTATCTTTGTTCTCTTGCTTTTAATTCTAGAATAACTTGCTAGTGTAAGTGTTTAACTCACACTTGCAGGGTACAGTTTAACAGGTAAAGACAAAACATCTGTACATGAAAAGCAAGGTCGGAAACTTGCCTGTGAAGTAGTGTCTCCTGATTTCCATCCAACACATTAATAATATCAGAGTCACCAGAATAGGAAGATACCATCAATTTAACAATATCCGTGGCTCCTTGGGTGGCAGCAAAATGAAGGGCTGTGCACTTCCTATTCTGTGAATAGTTTTGATACCAGAATCAATGTTTAAGTCTCAATTTAATGATATAATATATTTTCAGCTCTGTGTTCCTTCACAGGTCAATACAGTCAAGAATTATTGAATTTAAGATGATGAATCTAAAGTGATAAGTCCCATCTTCTGAATGTTATCATATAAATATTAGAGGTAGCAATGGGCATTATTTGATCATCAGTAGCAGCTTTTCATTTTTATGATGAAGAGATTTAGAAGCAGTTGCTCTCCTCCTAATCTCCTCATCCTCCAGAAATAGCAAGACTTCATAGTAATTTGGAAGTGAGCATGTTCCCATCCAAAAGTCATAGGGGGTTGCACATCAGACCAGATGCTAGGAAAGGGGAAAACAGAACTCTATACTTTCAGGCAAAGATGACTGGTCTATACTTTCACATACAGATCCTTGTAAATTAGTTGGTTGTTGTTGTTAAGTGCCATCGAGTCAATTCTGACTCATAGCGACCCTGTATAGGGTTTCTGAGGAGCAGTTGGTGGGTTTGAACTGCCAACCTTATGGTTTGCAATCTAGTGCTGATCCTACAGCACCACACCAAGAGTCCAGTAAATTAGTTAAGCTGTCTTTAATTTAAAATACGACAGTTTTTCAGAATAGAACTATAAGCACAAAAGGTTCCAGGTTTATTGTTCCTAGCTGAAAAAAACTGATATTTAAGTGTTGGCTTTAGCTGATTTCACTGATTCCATGGCAATTAAACTGGATATATATTCTTTAGTATAAATACCTTTTGTATTTGTGGCTACAATTGTTTTGGGTAGCTCATCAAATTGTTTACATAGGTTGAAATTAAGGATATTTTTATGTTTTGCTTCTCAATACTTATTTCCCATGCTGTTTCTATGAGTCAGAATCAACAGTGGATTTTTAGGAGCCCTAGAGGTACAGTGATTAAAGTATTCAGTTGCTAACCCAAAATTTGGCACTTTGAACCTACCACCCACTCTTTGGGAGAAAAAGTGACAGACAATATGCTTCCATAAAGATTTCCACCTTAGGGATTCCATGGAGTGGGTGGCTCTAGTTATTCTCTAGGGTCAATATGAGTCTGATTTAATTCAATGGCAGTGGATTTGGATTAGTATGTATTTTCTATATAAAGTAACTATAAAATTGATATAAATCATTTTGGAAAATCATATATATAAACAAAAGTGTCATGTCAAATAGGAACAATTACCTCCATCAGCTCTATCTGTGCACCATTGTCCAGGCACATTTTAATCATTTCCAAGTCTCCACTTTGAACAGCCATGTGGAGAGGGCTGTGTTTCCCATTACTAACAAAATTAATGTGAGACTGTCGGCTATACCCTTGTTTTTCACCTGTAGAAGAAACATGAGTTTCAAGGTAAATTAAAAATTTACAATCAACAATAGGAATTTTTAAAAGAAAATAATTACACCTACATAAAAGCTCATGTGTAAATTCTATTAAATATTTTTCAAATTAATAGTCACCCCCCAAGAATAGACTTTATAAAAGTATATAATGTGCTCTTTCTCCAAATGCTTGGGAATTCTCATTTTGGGGGTTAAGCTGCCCATACATTCCATAAGGAAACCTGTAGGATTACGAAGAAAGGTTTTGATTAGTGAGTTTACAAGTTGGAGTCAGGTCGAAGTTATTTTGTGGAAAAATTAGGACAGTGTTCCTTTCCCAATACTGGTTTATGCAAGGGCCTTCAAAAGGCATCTGAGTCCATCAGAGTGGCCATTTTGTGGGGTCAGAAGTTTAAGGAGTGCCTGGCATCAAGGTATTTGGTTGGAAAAAGATGGCAGACTATGCAGAAAGGCTGTGTGGGACCTCTGAAACAAGGATACAGAAAACTGGGCAAGATAGATGCACAGGATGGTCCTAGAAGTCTGTGTTCCTGTGGAATGAATAGAAAAGTGGATCAATTGCTTACTGGGCACAGCAAGAGATGAGGTGACTGATGAGCATGGTTAGCTGACAGAACCTGCCCAGCCATCCTGAAAGTGCATTCATGTTGCAGAAAACTACCCAAGACTCGCAGAGACAAATGTGCAATTTATTTTATTTTATTTTTCTTCTTTTTTCTGCTGACTAGCATACAACCCCAGGGAATCTCCTGCTCTTCAGTTAGTTTGAGTCACATGGGGTTTGTAAGCTATGGGGAGGAACTATATACAATAATCAGGGCAGGCTCTGATCCAAATCTGCAGAGTCTACTGTGACCAGTCCTGGACTAGCTGTCATTAGGAAATGAAGCTGAATGGACATGTGGAATAAAGGAAAAAATCAAGGGCAAAAAGGAGGAAGGCAAGTTATGTGGGCTCCCTGCATGCAGCATGGCCAATTTGAACTTTCCCAGCAGATGTGAAGATAAGAGGCCAGTAGGTAGTAGAGCCTATGACCTATTGGCAGAAATAAAGCCATTTACTTTCAGGTTTTTTTTTTTTTTTCTTTCTTTCTTTCTTTTCATTGTAAGGGCTATTTTTATTTATTTATTTATTTATTTATTTTGCATCACACACAGATGACAGCAAATGAAGCCATACAGCCAATTCAGTCATACCCACTACAGCCCCACCAATTGGACAAGTCCTAATACCAGCTGTCATACACTACAGCAGGGACAACAACCAACATCTGCTAAAACAACTCTGAATTTAACTGTACAAACAGTGAAAAGAGAAGCTCATTGCCTGATCACACCCACCAGGGAACGATTGGTGAGTACCTAAGAATACACCAACATAAATTCATCAACGTAATACAAATATAACAATACCACAGTACATAAAAAGCTGCAGAGAATTTCTGTTCACACACAGAAACAAGACAGAGTAGCTCAAACAAATGACCAGAGGAAGAAAAGTCACTACAACTACCCGAAAAAGAATTCAGTAGAATGATACTGAGGTACACTCAAAGGTTTCACAGAAAGGTCAAGGAAAACAAGGAAGAATTCAAAAATGCATTCAGGTACAATCAAATAAAATAGCTACCGTGTTGGAGAAAATACAAAGCCTCCAAACAGAGGTCCAGATGATCAATACTAAAAATGGACAATACACAGAAAGGGCAAAGGAGAAGATGTGAATTAATGGAAGCCAGAATTAGCGAGCTTAAAGATAAAATCTCTTAGTATTAGTAATCTAGAAGAACAACAACAACCAAAAAAAAAAGAATAAAAAAAATATGAAGAAAGCCTAAGATTCATGTGGGACAACATAAACAGGAATAATCTGTGGTTGACTGGAATTCCAGAATAAGATGAGACAAAGAAAACCACAGAAAAGACCACCAAAGAAGTACTGGGAGAAAATTTCCCCAACACCATGAAGGACAAGAAGATAATTATTATTTGATGAACTTGATCTACACCTATGGATGCAGTAGCTCAAAAGAGGGAACAAATCTTTACAGCAAGGATCATTCCCACCCCCTCCATACACAGAGTAGACAGGGATAGGCAACTTGGATATTGGCTACCCAAAATGGGGGTGGGGGAGAACTACAAAGGCAAGAAGTGACCGGCTTACAAGCTTTCAAGAGGGAACCTAGATCCAGAGGGCATGAAGGAAGGTAGAATCTCCACTGAGTAGTATCCAACCTGTCTAGGCAGGGCTGATGAAATGAAATGCGGATAGGTCTCTTGTGATATAATAGTGAATAATTGTTATCAGGACTGAATGTGAGGGTTGGAAATGTAAAGGTAGACGTTTTGTAGCAAGGAGGGGAGTGATTAACTTTACACTCTAGGAGCGGAGATCCCTGGAACCATCAAGGGAGAAGAGCGGGGAGGGGGACCCTACCCAGAGAAGCAGTGATGCCTGAGATAGAGGCAGAGATGATGACGTGGAGAGATGGAGCAGCTGGGGACTTTAGACACAGAGAGGGAGAGGGGCTGTGTGCTGACGACCGGGGCACAGGCTTTTAGTATATACCCTTTGGTTGGTTGATGATGTATGGAGGGGAATGTAACTATGACAATGAAATGATACACAATAGGATGAATGTAAAACTAATGTTCTCCCATGTAAACTATCATAATAAAACATTAAAAAAAAAGAAAAAGAAAGAAAGAAATGGTCGATGTTCAACCATTTCAAGAGAGAACTAAGGGTACTGAAGGAAGAAATTCAAACTGCACTGAAGGCCCTGGCAAAAAGCAAGGCTCTAGAAACTGACAGAATTGAAATCTGTCAACAAACTGATGCAGCACTGGAGGCACTCACTCGTCTGTTTCAAGAAATATGGAAAACAGCTACCTGGCCAACTGATTGGAAGAGATCTATATTTGTGCTCATCCCAAAAAGAGGTGACCCAGCAGAGTGTGTGTGTATATATATATATGTTGTTGTTGTTAAGTGCCGTCGAGTCGGTTTCGACCCATAGCGACCCTGAATAGGGTTTCCGAGGATGTAAATCTTTATGGGAGCAGATCGCCTCATCTTTCACCCGCGGAGCAGCTGGTAGTCTCGAACTGCTGACCTTCCGGTTCGCAGCCCGATTCGTAACCAGTACGCTACCAGAGCTCCATATATATATTATATATTTTATATGTATTATATATATATAATTTTATATATATGTATGTATGTTGTGGTTTGCCATCGAGTTGCTTTTGCCTCTTAGTGACCCTATACAGGGTTTCCAAGGAGCAGCTGGTGGTTTGAGCTGTCAATCTTTTGGTTAGCAGTCTAATACTTATCCAACAGTGCAACACCAGAACATTGTGTATATGCATATATATGTATATATGTACTTATGTATATCAGAATGTGGTTACAAATATTTACAGCCTTCAAAACCCTATGCAGGGTCACTATGAATCAGAACTGACTCATTGGCACAATAAATATGTATTTGTTGTTTTTATTTTTTTTTAAAAAAAAAAAAGATAATTATTCAAGAAACTGAATGAGCTTTCTGCTTGTGAACAGCGCGGTGGAAGCATCGTTAGTTGTTTTTCTGTTTTTTTTTTTTTCTTTCCCCCTCACTGTTGTCATGTCTAAGTCAGAGTCTCCTAAAGAGCCCGGACAGCTTCAGAAACTCTTCATCAGAGGGTTGAGCTCCAAAATAACAGATGAGAGCCTGAGGAGCCATTCTGAGCAATGGGGGATGCTCACGGACTATGTGGTGATAAGAGATCCAAACACCAAGTGCTCCAGAGGCTTTGGGTTTGTCACTTACTCTACTATAGAGGAGGTGGATGCAGCCATGAATGCAAGGTGACCCAAGGTGGATGGAAGAGTGGTGGAACCAAAGAGGGCTGTTTCACGAGAAGACTCTCAAAGACCAGGTGCTCACTTAACTGTGAAAAAGATTTTTGTGGGTGGCATTAAAGAAGACACCGAAGAGCATCACCTAAGAGATTATTTTGAGCAGTATGGGAAGATTGAAGTGATTGAAATCATGACAGACGGAGGCAGTGGCATTTGTAACCTTTGATGACCATGACTCTGTAGATAAGATTGTTATCCAGAAGTACCATACTGTGAATGGCCACAATTGTGAAGTAAGGAAAGCCCTGTCAAAGCAAGAGATGGCCAGTGCCTCCTCCAGTCAAAGAGGTCGAAGTGGTTCTGGAAACTTCGGTGGTGGCCATGGAGGTGGTTTTGGTGGGAATGACAACTTTGGTCATGGAGGAGACTTCAGTGGATAAGGTGACTTTGGTGGCAGCCAGGCGGTGGGGATGGTTATAATGGATTTGGTAATGATGGAAGCAATTTTGGAGGCAGTGGAAACTATAATGATTTTGGCAATTATAACATTCACTCTTCAGATTTTGGACCCATGAAGGGAGGAAATTTTGGTGGCAGAAACTCTGGCCCTTACGGCGGTGGAGGTCAATATTTTGCCAAACCACGAAACCAAGGTGGCTATGGTGGTTTAAACAGCAGCAGTAGCCGTAGAAGTGGCAGAAGGTTTTAATGATGCCAGGAAACAAAGCTTAGCAGGAAGGAGAGCCCGAGATGTGACAGGGAAGCTACAGGTTACAACAGATTTGTGAACTCAGTCAAGTACAGTGGTGGCAGGGCCTAGCTGCTACAAAGAAGACATGTTTTAGACAATACTCATGTGTACGGGTTAAAACACACACACACACACACACACACACAAACTCCAGGACTGTATTTGTGACTAATTATTTAACAGGTTATTTTAGTTTCTGTCCTGTGGAAAGTGTAAAGCATTCCAACAAAGGGTTTTAATGTAGTTTTGTTTTGTTTTATTCTGCACCCATGCTGTTGATTGCTAAATGTAATAGTCTGATCATGATGTTGAATAAATGTCATTTAAAAAAAAAAAAAAAGAAACTGAACGAACCCCAGGCAGGATAGACTCCAAAATCAAGCTCTCAAAAATCAAAGATCAGGAAAGAATCCTGAAAGCAGCTACACTTACCTACATAGGAAAACCAGTAAGATTAGGCTCTGATTTTGCAGCAGAAATCATACAGGCAAGAAGGCAAATAAGGAGGCACATACAAAATTCTGAAAGAAAAATCTGCCAACCAAGAATCATATACAAAGTAAAGCTATCCATCAAATATGATGACAAAATTAGAAGATTTCAAGATAAACAAAAATCAAAGCACTTTGTAAAAAGCTAAGCCAATGCTCCAAAATATACTAACGGGAATGATTTTTACTGATGATCAACAAGAGCAGACAACAACCAGAGATTGACATACATGGCAACACCACCTGAATTCAGTACAGATATGTCAGCTTTCAAAGTAGAAAAAAACTACAAGATGGAAAGTATAGATCAGAACAGTTACAAAGCGAAGAGAGGGGAAAGTATAGTTACAAAACTCCAGGTGGTGAGGAGATCAGGTAAATTTCAGGACAAAGTAGACTGCTTTAAAATGGGGACGAATTTAATAAAGCACAGGGTAACCTCAAAAAACTTAATATATTGTTACATAAAATCAAGAAAAGTAAAATCCAGGAAGATTTTGGAAACGTTCAAACTATGAAGAAATTGACAAGAAAAAGCACACAAAAAATGAACTCAGCATAGGAAACCATCCAGAACAAAGAAACCAGCAGCATACACACACAAACAAACAGCAAAATGACTGCAATTAATCCATACCTATTAGCGTAGTTGTTACGAATTGGGCTGTGAACCGCAAGGTCAGCAGTTCGAAACTACTAGCTGCTCCGCGGGAGAAAGATGAGACTTTCTGCTCCTGTAAAGATTTACAGCCTCGGAAACCCTGTTCAGAGTCGCTATGGGTCGGAACCGACTCGATGGCATTTAACAACAACAACATTAATAAGCTATGGGTTGGCACCGACTCAATGGTACTTCACAACACAACATTGATAATTATACTGAATGTCAGTGGATTAAATGCACCAGTCAAGAGACAGAGAGTAGCAGAATGGATAAGAAAACACTATCTTTCAATATGTTATCTACAAGAGACACACCTGACATGCAAAGACAAAAACAGATTAAAAATTAAAGGATGGGGGAAAATAAAGCTATTTGCAATAAAAAAAACAAGCAGGAGTGGCAATATTAATCTCTGAAAAAATAAACTTTAAGGCAAAACCAGCAATATGAGACAAAGAAGGACATTATATCATAATTAAAAGGTCAATTGAACAAGAAGTCATAATCATAATAAATATCTATAATTCCAACAAAAAAGCCTCAAAAAATATAAAACAAACCTAAATGGAATTGAAGAAAGATATAGGCAACTGTACAATAATGGTGGGAGACCTGAATACTCCACTTTTGAAAAAGGACAGAGCAACTGGAAAGAAACTCAAGAAAGATACAGAGAAACTAATCAACACAATCAATCTACTTGACTCATGTGACCAAACTTGTACAGAGCATTCAACCAAACAGCACAATGCACATTCTTTTCTAGTGGACATGAAACATTCTCCAGAACAGACCATGTGTTAGGCAACAAAGCAAATCTCAACAAATTTAAAAACATCAAAATACTACAAAGCCACCTACTCAGATTACAATGCTATAAAATGAGTAACCAACAATAGGAAGACCAAGGAAATAAAATCAAATACATGAAAACTGAATAACACGCTGCTTAAAGCTACTAGGTAAAATAACAAATTAAAAAATGAAATAAAACATCCCTAGAAATAAATGAGAATGAAAATACATATACCAACACCTTTGGGACACAGCAAGAGCAGTGCTGAAAGGACAATTTATAGCAATAAATGCACACATCCAAAAAGAAGAAAGAACCAAAATCAACACATTAATACATCTCCAACAATTAGAAAAAGACCAACAAAGTAATCTTACAGTCACCAGAAGAAAAGAAATCATAAAGATTTGAGCCAAAATAAATGAAATAGAAAACAGAAAAATAATAGCAAAAATCATCAAGACAAGAAGCTGGTTCTTTGAAAGGATTAATAAAAGTGACAAACCATTGGCAAATCTAACAAAAGAAAACAGGGAGAAGACAAAAATAGCACGCATAGAAATCCATATAGATAATGTTACAACAACAAAACCAACATAAATAAAAAGGAAAATAACAGAATGCTATGAAGAGTTGTACTCCAACAAATTTGCAAATCTGGAGGAAATGGATAGATACATTTTTATAAAAACATGACCTACCTAAACTAACACAGAGTGAAGAAGAAAACTTGAACAAACCTATAACAAAAGAAGAAATCAATCAGGTCATCAAAAAACTCTTAATGAAAAAAAGACCAGGGACAGATGGCTTTACTGGTGACATTATTCAGAGAAGAGTGACACCAATTTTACTCAACCTATTCCAGAATATAGAAAAAGATGGAAGACATCCTAACACATTTTATAAAGTGAGGATAAACTTCATACTAAAACCAGGCAAGGACATCACTAAAAAGGTAAATTACAGACCAATATCCCTCATGAAAGGAGCTCTGGTAGTGTAGTGGTTACAAGTTGGGCTGCTAACCTCAAGGTCAGCAGTTCAAAACTACCAGCAGTTTCACAGGATAAAGATGAGGCTTTCTGCTCCCATAAAGATTTACAGCCTCAGAAACCCTATTCATGGTCCCTATGAGTCAGAACCGACCACAGCACATAACCACCACCACCATCCCCATCCCTTATTAACGTAAAATTTCTCAACAAAATCCTAGCCAATAAAATTCAACAATATATCAAAAAAATAATACATACAACCAAGTGGAATTCATACCAGGGATGCAATGATTGTTCAATATTAGAAAAAATAATCAACATAATACACCATATAAATAAAAATTGTAAGAACCACATGATCATATCAATTGCTGCAGAAAGGCATTTGACATAATCCAATACCCATTCTTGATATAAACACTCAACAAAGTAGAAACTGAATGAGAATTCCTCAACATAATTAAGAGCATATATACAAAACTGACAACCAACATCACTCTCAATGGAGAGGAACTAAAGCATTCCTTTTGTGAACAGGAAACAGATAAGGATGCCCTTTATCACCACTATTTAACATTGTGTGAAAGTCTCAACAAGAACCATAAGGCAAGATAGGGAAATTTAAAGCATCCAAATTGGCAAAGAAGAAGTAAAACTCTTTCTATTTGTAGATGATATGATCCTATACATAGAAAATCCCAAAGACTCAATAAGAAAATTATTGGAAATAATTGGAAGATTCAGCAACATGGTAGGGTACAAGATCAACATGCTAATTCCCACTGAATTCCACTACACTAATAAAGACAGCTTTGAAAAGGAAATTAGGAAAACAATACCACGTATAATAGCCACCTAAATACTTAGGAATAAATCTTACCCAAGAAACAAAAGATCTGCAGCAAAAACTATAAAGTACTACTACAAGAAACCAAAAGAGATTTACAAAAATGGAAGAATATACCATGCTCATGGATAGGAAGACTTAATGCTGTGAGAATAGCAATACTACCCTAAGCAATCTACAGACATAACACAATCCAAATCCAGTTTCTAACAACATTCTTTAAAGAGTTGGGAAATATGTTAATAAACTTTATATGGAAAGGAAAGAGACCTTGGAGAAGCAAAGCACTATTTAAGAAGAAGAACAGAGTGGGAGGCCTCTCACTCCCTGATATCAAAATTTACTACATAGCCACAGTGGTTAATATAGCCTGGTACTGGTACAATGAAAGATACATAGATCAGTGGAACAGAATTGAGAACCCAGAAGTAAATTCATCCACAGACAGTCAACTGATTTTTATAAAGGGCTAAAACACATTAAATTGGAAGAGATAGTCTCTTCAACAAATGTTACTGGCAAAACTGCAAACTGATTTGCAAAAGAATGAAACAAGATCCATATCTCACACCATATACAAAAACAAACTCAATGGGGATTAAAGACCTAAATGTGGAATCTAGAACTGTAAAGATCATCAATGAAAAAATAAGGACAAACTTAGGGGCTCTAATATATGGCATAATATCACACATTGTGAAAACACACACACAAACAATAGAAGACAAAATAGATGACTAAGACATACAGGAAATTAGAAACTTAGGTGTATCATAAGATTTTACCAAAAGAATAAAAATGGAGCCCACAGACTGGCAAAAATTTTTTTGCAATGACATATTAGACATGGGATTATTCTCTAAAATTTATAGAAAACTACAACATCTCTACAAGAAAAAAAGAATCCAATTTAAAAAATGGCCACAGGACATGAACTTCACCAAGGAAGACATTCAGACATTCAATAAAATATGAAGAAATGCTCAGGATCATTAGCCATTAGAGAGATGCAAATCTAAACAGCAATGAGATATCATTTCACATCATCATTAAGAACGAAGTTCAAAAACACAGAAAACAATGAATACTGGTGAGTGTGTGGAGAGACTAGGACCTTCCTATATTGCTGGTTGTACTGCAAAATGGCTCAACCAATATGGAAAATGACATGGTGCTTAGAAAGTTAGAAATAGAAATACCTATGACCCAGCAATCCCTCTATTTGGCATATATCCACAAGAAATACGAGACAGGACACGAATAGATACATGCACATGAATGTTGATTGCAGCGCTATTCACAATAGCCAAAAGATGGAGACAGCCTAGGTGCCCATGGATGGAAGAATGGATAAAAAACTTTGATACCTACACACAATGAAATACTATATCACCTTGAAGAATAAACATGAATCTGCAAAGCACATCATAACATGATTGAACCTTGAGGACATTATGCTAAGTGAAATTAGGCAATCACAAAAGGACAAAAATTGCAGGAGACCATTACTGTAAAGGCTTAAAAGATTTCCATAGTAAATGAAACATTCTTTGATGGTTACCAGGGGTTGCAGGGAGGGGAGATTAATTCACAGGTTAAAGGGTAATATACAAGGAGGGGGAGGGCAGCACACAAGAAGAGGGAGGGCAGCAGGTGAACAGTGAAGAAAGGAAAAGACTTAGGGAGGGGGAAGTATGCCTAAATGGGATAGAGGTAAATTGTTATTTATACACAACCTTGGAACAACGATGTTCTGTAATACACGATCAAGACATAGTCTGAATGGGTAAAGGAGGGGCAAAAAATGTTTATGTGTTTGACTGTCTTGGGGATATTGGTTTCACCTGCCAACCATTATAAAACAAACATTTAAATGTGATAGAAATGAATATTGGGAATTTTGATTACAGAAAGCATCGTCAGCCTATAACTGATTGGATTAAATAAAAGGGGAATTAGAATTTGCCCAGGGAAATAGTTTTCTTGTTAAGACTTTGTAGAGTATGGGGCCTTAGGTGGAATCCTGAGCCACACCCAGCACCTACTGAGTTGGGATATTCCCACGTGAAAAGACATGCAGACCAACCTAGAACTGCTGGGAGAACAGAGGAATATTAATGAAAGAAAGACTGGCAGGGAAAAAGTGGACCGTTGGGCTGTTAGAATATCAAGGAAACTGTTTTCTTTGGAGGAATCTACGCAAGAAAAGTCAGCCCATAAAGGAAAACTCCCTTCTAAGACTAAAACTCAAAAGAAACCTGCAAGCAGTCTAGTATGCTTGCTGCTGACCACCTCAGCCTACTTGTGAGTAGAAGTGGGGGAATTTCAGCAATGAAGACATGGACTAAGTTTGGCCATGTTCCATTGACACCTGTTGACCTCAAGAAGAGAGAGAGAAGAGAAGAGGGTTGATCTGAAATTTAGGGAGATGTGTGAAATCCCCGACCCATAGGCACTGACCTAGCCACTGAGGGATAGAGCTGAGAGTGGAGCGGCCAGCTGATCTGAAGTGCAGAGAGGCAGGTATGTAGTTCCAAATTCGCAGCTAGTAGCCATTTGACCTAGCTTGGTTGGCTAGCTGACTAAAACTCGACCAGATGAAGATAAAGATGCTTGAAACTGAACAATTATAAATTGCTACAATTTGGTGAATTGGACCTTTGCTTATGGATGCAGTTGTTTAAAATCCCAACCAGTTTTGGAGGATTCTTCATATCCAGGAACAATCTAGCTTCCTCCGTGTAATGGGCTGATCGAGACAGGCAATTTAGACATTAGGCATCAAATAGGGGGGGTCTATAAAGGCATGAAGTGGCTAACTTACAAGTTTTCATGAATGTGTTTAATTTCAGAAGGAAGTGGGTAAGGTAGAATCCCCACTGAATAGTTGTCCTCTTCTCCAGATGGATCTGGTAAAAGGAGATAGGGGAAGATGCTGATAGGATTTTATGATTCATTTGTGAGTAACTGTTAGCAGGATTAATTGTGATTGTCACGACTGTAATTGTAAAAGATGTGTAACTAAAAGGAGGGAGTAGCTAATCTTTCATTTCAGAAACAGAGGATCCCAGGACCATTCAGGGGGACGAGCATGAGTGGAGCGTGAGATCCTACCTAGAAAAATGGTGACAGCAGAGTCAGTGGCAGAGATGAAGGCATAGAGAGATAGAGTAGCTACAGGCTGTAGACCCATGGACTAAGTATGGCTGTGTGCCTATGGGCAGGAGGCTTGCAAAATATGCCCTTAGGACATTTAAACGAATATATATTTTTTAGCTATGTATGAGTATATCAAGTATTTTTGCTTTATTTATGAAATATAAGATGAAAAGTAGGATAACTGTTGTTGCATGGAGGGGATTGTAACCATTGAGATGAAACAAAGCATATAATTTGTTGAATGCAAAGCTGATGATCTTATCTATTAATCCATCATTAAATTGACAACAAAAAGTTTTAAAAACAAGTATATAATATATTAAAGCCTCTACTCACCAAAACTTAATATTATTTCCATGCATTTTTTAGCACCTGAAAATGCAGCCTGGTGGATAGGGAAACATCCCAGTTTATTTGGTACGCAAGGCTTAGCTCCTTTATCTAGCTACAGAGTGGAGGAGAAAGAAGCCAAAAAAGGAAAGAAGAGAAAAGAAAAATGACAAACTGTTAAACCCTAAACACAAGACATATGCCTCTCCCAGACCATGTTCTGACCCTTTAATCCTAATATATTCTTGGATTTTGAAGTTCATTTACAAATAACTAGAAAACTCATATAACATGAAATTTAGACAAGAAAGTAATTTTGAAGTTAGGCCAAGAATATAATATAGTGAAACAATATTTTCATTCTGTCCTTTCCAAATGAAGTATGATTTAGATATAAAATATCACTAGGATACTCAACAAACTAAAATTACTGCAGTTTCATTGAGATTTATTAGAACATGTTAAACATTATCAGGACTCTCCTATATATTTTCAATTCCTTATGCAAATAAAGTAATATTTTCCAGATATTTGTTCTTCATTAATTTAAAATTAATAAACAACTAGGCCAGCACTCTTTTTAAACTATTAGGTATTTTCGTTCATGCAAGTCCATTACTTACATAAAAACTGGAACAGCTGGAAACTTTATACTACTGACCTTGTGGTTAGCAGCCCAACTCATATCCCACTACTGTACCATGGATCCTGAATATAAAGTTAGGACAACTAAATATTATCTTAACCTTTCTATCTTAGCCAATCATTTTCAACTATCATTTTCTATAAATGATAGAATTGTGGTTTTGTTTTAAATACTTTTATTAAAGTATTAAATTCCTTTTATTGTCAAAAAAGAAAAGACTCTGAAAGGCCAAAAAAGTGAAAAAGTAAATATTACCTTTAATCCCACCTTCCAGAGAGAGCATGGTTTTACATTCAGGAGAGTATTTTCTTTTAAGTCTTATTTCTTTTCATATGTACGTTTTATCATGCTAGCCATAAAAAGCTTTCACTTAATAATATTTTATGAGAAAAGAATATGATTCTAATACTCAGTTACATATTTTAATGGCTTACCAAGTATCATTTTATCAAGTATATTTTTCATATACTAAATTATGTATATAAACAATTCCTATTTGTGGACTTTTTTCCAGTTTTCTCACTCTGATATTTCTAACACTCAGGCTAATATCCTTAAGCTTGGGACTTGTTATAACTTGAATAGTCTCCTTGGGATATATTTTAATAATGGGAATTAATGAGCCAAAATGTATTACCACGAGCATTGAATGAAAGTTCCTGACTCATCAAAATTTCTCTAATACTGGTTATCAACAAGTATTTTTGATCTTGTGGTTAGTAGTCCAATGCTTATCCTACAGCGCCACACCAGGATATATATTTTGTTGTTAAGTGCCGTGGAATTGATGTCAATTCATAGTGACCTTGTATAGAGTTTCCAAGGTTTTAAATCTTTTGTGGGACCAAAAAGGCTCATCTTTCTCCCATGGTGCAGCTGGTGGGCTCGAGCCACTAATCTAGTGTTCACAGTCCAGTGCTTATCCTATAAAGCCACTACATTCCCAAGATATGTATATTGTTGTTGTTGTTGTTGTCAGGTGCCATCGAGTCGGAACCGACTCATAGCGACTCCATGCACAGCAGAACGAAACAATGTTCGATCCTGG
>NW_006408554.1:4434872-4454248 GCF_000296735.1 Chrysochloris asiatica | reverse complement strand
GGATTCTCCTGCAAATTCCCCAGCTATAAACCCCCTGAACCTCCAAACATACCTTTATATTTGTTACAGAGTTCCAACACCAACTCATGAGTCCTCTTGACCCGGTATTCCGTGTTGTTGTTGACCGAGCTACTCACTACACATTTACCTGATCTATCTATACTATACCACTATACTACCAGGCCTTCCTTGAAGATGGTGGATCAGGTAAATGTAAGATATGTATATATAACTTAAAAACACATAGAATACTTTTTTTTCTGACATATTCTATCTTGTGTATTTTTTTAGGATAGAAATTGAAACAATTGTTATAAATATCAAGAATTATTCATGTGGTACTTACAAAGATATAAAGAAGGAAAAAAAAAATATGTACAAACCAAAATTTGCAGAGCTTCACTATTATCTTTGCAGCATGCGATGACCACAGCTGTGTTTCCATTTTCTCCTTCCAAATTAATATTAGTACTTCTGTGCTCAATCAAGACCTATGTTAAAAAGAAAAAAATAAATAAAATAAAATAACTGTCAAAAACTAAGCTGCAGGTGTCCAAATAGGATATTATATCTTAAGCTTCCTGATGCCAAGGATCATGTGTTATTCATGATCTCTCTCTCCTCACTCAAGTGAGGATTATATAGCAAAATATCTAGCATATAATGACTACTAAATAAATTTTACAAATACAAATAATGTTGATTTCACTATCACATTGATTAAAGCTATGTTGAATTATGGGCATTGATACAGATTAAGAATGGAAGACATTAACATAGTTCTCTCAATTCTTCTCTTTTAAGTGAACAATGTCAACCAATAACTTTAAAACATCACATTTATGGAAAGACTTGCAAAGTATATGTGAGTAGGAGAGGGACCAGTTACACCCTAGGCCACCTAGTCCTTTTTATTTTACCTAGATTCCAAGTAGAAGCCCTAGTGAAGCACTGGACAGCTAACAAAAAGTCGGTGGTTCAAACCCCCCAACTTCTCCTTGGAAACCCTATACAGGGTTGCTATGAGCTGGAAACCATTAGATGGCATTCTTCTGGAAAGAATGTCAATTGCAAGCCTTCTGGAAAATGTCAATTGAAACGTCTTTTTCTTCAGTAGAGAAAATAGAGTTTCATTTGAGTTTGGCATAACTTAACTCAACTGACTCAAACTTGACCTGGAGCAGTTTCTTATATTCTAAGATGTAAGAAATTAACATTCCTAATAAAATGCTTATGCAATTTTTCTGATGCAATTTAATTGAAGATCTCTTACTTCTTATGTGGTTTGCTGTCATTCAATTATTGACCAAGCATCTATAGATCTTTAATCAGTTTTTATTTTATATTCATTATAACAATAATTATCTCATATCAATGTCTCTCCCAAGAGAAAAATCTTTGACGTGGCCTGTTAGAGGCCTTTTCTCTTACAGCAAGACAGTAATCACGCTGAAGCACATAATCATAATTAAGCTGTACAAACAGTTTTTTAAAACAGATAGTTTCTTAAAAACCTTGAATTAAAAAAAAAAGCTACCCATGTTAAAAGAATGGCCTGATATGAGTGGCAGATAAAGAATTAAGTTTACAATTAGTTGTTGTTGTTGTTAGATGCCATCTAGTCGGTACTGACTCATACCAACCCTATGCACAACAGAACAAAACACTGCCCAATCCTGGGCCAACCTCACAATTATTGACACGCTTGAGCCCAATGATGCTTCCACTTTGCCAATCCATCTCCCTGGGGGTCTTTCTCTTTTTCTCTGACCCTCCACCCTTCCATACATGATATCCTTCTCCAGCGACTGGTCCCTCCTAACAATATGTCAATTAGTACAATTAGTATTACTCATAAAAAAGAAAATTGTACTGAAATGTAGTATGTAAGGAAATTACTGAGGGAGAACACAGGTTTCATTCTGTGGAATTAAAGCCCTCTCATTTTCTGTAGCTAAGAAGTTATAGATTCACGCATAAAGCAATCTACCAAAGTAAAGTACAAATGGTTAAAAGAAGATATTCTTCCTTCTTTTACTTATAGATCATTAGATTTATAATATTCATGCGTTACTAATGTACTTCCATAAACACAATCTGTTTAAAAACTGTGATAAATTGTATGTGACAGGGTCCCAGAGAAAGCAACTAAACTGGGTACCCTAGTCGATGCAGTCATTACCAGGCAAGCTTGAAGCTTAGTAAATGAGTCCTCCAAGGATCTCTCAGATGAGAATCTAAGAAGTGTCATGGGATTCTTGAACAACTTGAGATTTGAGGTTCAACCCCAAGAAATAAGACCTTTAGACCACTGAGAACCCCCGGCTACTCCATAATCCTAAGGTCAATGTGCCTCAAGGAACAGTATGCATATCAACTGTTGTCTGTGCAAGAATGAGAGATGATGCTTGTGTAATTATTTTTACTTTAAAACCATATAAGAAGCTATGGAAGGCTTGGCAGGACGCTGGTAGAATAGAAGTAGAGAAGCACACTAAAATTTTAGACAAGGGCTAGCCCACCAGCATGACTCACAGAGGCAGGCCAGTAAGACTATTGCTTGCAAGCACACAAGTAAACACCAAAACTCCCTTCTCTTCCTGTTTGGTAAAACAGAGATTTGCAACTCATTTAAGATCAAGTAAGGGAGAGACAATTTCACTTCTCTTAGAACTCTGTTTTTCTTCTCACCCAGGAAAATCTCTGTTATGTCCACAGTCTAGGTCATAAATCATGTTTGGGCTTATTTCTGAACTTTCTTTTCTATTGTTGCATGGTACCTTTCATTCTTTATGTGTTGGTCTGAAGATTTCTGATTTTTAATTAACAAGAGTTTTTATATTGCTTCCTGCCTTTGAATTCCCAAATCATGCTTTCATAGGCACTATTAAATAAGTAGATGGGCATTTGTTTATGAAAAGAGCCTTCCCAAGAAACTCCATGGGGAAACGTAAAATGTCTGAGGGCCCCTGCAGTCATTAGTGGCCAGCCCAGCTGTTACAGAAGCAGCATCTGACTCATGAATAATGTAGACTTAAGGGAATAAAATCTATTGTCAGAAATAACCTTCCCAGTGACTGCCACTGCTGACAGAACCCTCACCCATATTCTTGTGTGCTGAGGTCTTAACTCTTCCCTTCTTCAGCCAGTACTTCCATGTATTCATTCATTCATTCATTCCATTAAATACCCATCATTTACCAACACTTCACAGAAGACTGCAACTTAAAAATAAAAATCCTTACAATTGGGCCAATAAACAACATCATGATAAATAGGGAAAAAAGATTGATTTCTTTTCACTTGGATTCACAATTAATGCTACGGAAGCAACAGTTAAGAAATCAAAGGATATATCTATAGCATTGAGCAAATCTGCTGCAAACAACCTCTTTAAATATTAAAGATCAAAAACATTTCTTTGAGAACTAAGGTATTTCTGACACCAGCCATGGTATTTTAAATCACCTCATATGCATGTGAAAACTGGACAAAGAATAAGGAAGACCAAAGAAGAATAGATGCATTTGAATTATGGTATTGGCAAAGAATATTTAAAGTGATAGACTGCCAGAAGAATAAACTAATCTGTCTTGGAAGAAGTCCAGCCTGAAAGTGTCTTAGAAATGAGGATGTGAAACTCTGTCTCATGTACTTTGGACATGTTTTCTGGAAAAAGACATTGATAAAGTAGAGGGCCAACAAAACAGAGGAAGACCTCCAACAAGATGGATTGATACAGTGGCTGCAACAATGAGCTCAATCATAGCAATTGTGAAAATGGCACAGGACTGGGCAGTGTTTTGTTCTGTTGTACATACGGTCACTATGAATTGGTATTGACTCGAAGGCACCTCACAACAACAGCAACAACAACACTGAAGACTAAAAATATTTAGATTAGTAAGACTTTGTCTCTTTCTTTTCAAGGACTGGTAAACGGAAGAGAAAAACACAATTTTCTTTTATTACAATTTGTGTGTGCTAAGTGTTGTGACAGAGCTTCATACCTTCACTCAAGGTACAGTGGGGAAGTGCACACTGTACAGGCTTACGAAGTCAAGGACTGAGCCATCTGTGTTTGGTTCACGGGAGTGAGAAATTCCTGAGTATTTCTGGGACCTATTTGCTGACTTATTGATAAAATAGATTTGGACATGGCCTCGGGACAACAGACAAATCATTTGTAATATTCCTTCCACAGGAAAACGTATCATAAGTTCCAAATCACCTATCTTGTCAATATTCCTGGGAACATGTTCCATCTGTAAATTGCATTCCACTTAAGCATACATGTGTGTTTTCTTGTGTGTGAAAGAACACTCTTTGAGACACAGGAAGATGCATTTATTAGGGTCTACTCTATGAATTGTGCAAATTGCTAAATACTTAGCTGCTAACTGAAAGTTTGGGGGTTTGAGTCTACCCATAGGGGCCTCAGAAGAAAAGTTGGGATTTACTGACAAAGAAACAGCCAGTGAAAACCATAAGAGCACAGTTCTACTCTGACACACCTAGGGTCACCTTAAGTCAGTGTCTACTCAACATCAAATTGTTTGGATTTTTATTTTTGTTTTTTTTTGTTCTCTTGATTTCATTTGTTTGACCAAAATCATGCCCATGCCTTAAAAAAAAAATAAAAAGAAGAAGACAAAAGAAAACATAAGAAAGCCACCAGTTCTACAACCAAAACAGAAAATCACAATTTTCCTTCCCTTTTCCGCAGTCACCCATCATCTGCCTCCATTTAGGTATTAAATCGCTCAGGTCAAAGTAAGAAAGCCTTAACTGGGAACCAAAGATGAAAACAAAATTGCTGGCTCTTGTTTTCACTATTTATGTGATACTAGGCAAGTTATTTAATGCACATTGTGCCTCTATTTCCTCAGTTATAAAATGAGCATATTAGTTTTAGTTCATATATTTCTTTAACATAAGAATTGAATAAACTAAAACATATGAAGTTCTTAGAAAAGTGCTTGATACTTCAGGACTATTTAATATAGGCTGGAAATATTACTGTGGCTCTTTTCATCATTAGCATCATCATCATCATCATCATCATCATCATAATCACCACCATCAGTTGATCGGAAGCGATGACAATGTGGAATTGCTACTGTTTATTTGCCTTGGCAGCTCTACTTGGCCATTTTTCCCCAGCAAAGGGAGCCCGATTTGGGCCACAGCCCACGCCTAGCCATGGTGAGCCTTTCGGATCCTTACCTTCATCACCTCATTGTGGCAGCACTGCACAGCTGCGTGGAGTGGTGCCATCATGTTGTTGTTTCGGAGGTTGGGGTTTGCACCTCTGATGAGAAGGAACTGAATGCTTTTGACCTGGTTTTTTTCTGCAGCCCAGTACAGAGGGGTGTTTCCATAGTTGTCCTTCACATTCAATACTAGAAAAGGATACAAAAACATGGATTAGATTGGATTTGGTATTCAACACCTACTAACTGACTATACTCTTCAAATTCTGTGCCAAGTGCCATTATAATGGGCTATGTTTGCTCCATTAAGTATATATATATATCTTTCTCAAGAAACATATTGGATCTGTGAGGGACTACATAGATACATGGCACTGACCTTGTCAGAAAGACAGAACTAACTGTGTACCTATAGTAAGAGACAGAGCCTTTTATTGCTGCAGATATCTTATCTCCAATATAAATTTTGTGTGCATTGTAAGGTAGTGAGATTTTATAAAATTAGTAACTACTACTAGAGAGGCATTTTCCAAGGTTCTATATAACAATTAGTTAGCCCTCCTAATACCCATGCAAAATACTATGACTTTTTCAGATGAAAATGTTGAGACTCAGGATAGTTAAAAATCTTGCCAAGTTCACACAGCTAGTCAGCAGTTGTGCAAGTTATCTTATCTCGCCTTGGTTTTCTCATAATCTTGCAAGATCATTGAAAAAATCATAAGAAATAATGTCTTTAAAGACTTTAACAGAGTGGCTGGCCCATAGCAATTGCTCAAAAACTGCTAGTGAAAAATATATAAAACTAATAAATTACGTTAACACTTGAGCTTGAGACCCCTCATACCACACATAGACCACATTATTTCTCCAACGTTAAGATTGTACCTTTTCACCCTATTCTAAAATATATACGAGTCTCTGCTTTATCAACTTTATTAATTAGTGTTAAACTGTGTCTGAGAAAGAGGAAAAATTATACATTCAAATATAATATCAGGAACATCTAGTATATCTGGAATGTTTTCCACTTTTCTTGTTTTTCATTGTTTCTCTACTATCCCCTTTCATTCATCCAAATCTTTCATTTTCAACAACAAAACCTCACACACACACATTTCTTGACCATTGTCTCTGATTATGACAAAGAACTCCATACAACATTCTTTTCCACACCAAACTTAGTTAAATCAGGGCTTAATCACTAGTCAAACAACTTGAATTTGGCTTTATCTCTATCACTTTCCAGGAATTATTTTT
Source organism: Chrysochloris asiatica (assembly GCF_000296735.1). NCBI lineage: Eukaryota > Metazoa > Chordata > Mammalia > Afrosoricida > Chrysochloridae > Chrysochloris > Chrysochloris asiatica. Next base: position 4,447,775 of record NW_006408554.1, on the reverse strand, counting down.
GGAAAGGTCATCAAGGACTTTTAGTTTAAGGGCTTTATCTATAATGATGAACTTCTGGTGTGGCACTATAGGATCAGCACTGGACTGGAAACCACAAGGTCATCAGTTCAAACCCACCAGCTGCTCCTTGGAAACCCTATACAGGGTTGCTATGAGTTGGAGCTAACTCGATGGCACTTAATGACAACAACAACATATATGATGACCATTAGGAACTCTGGTAGCACAGGGGTTAGGTGCTCAGGTGCTAACTGGAAGGTCAGCTGTTCAGGTATGACTGTCTGTTTCCATAAAGATGATAGCCTTGGAACCCTATTGGGTCAGTTCTGCTCTGTCCTGCAGGGTCAGTATGCATTGCAATTAATTTGACAGCTACAGATTGTTTCCAGGTATGGTGACCTTCATCCTACTTCATTTCTTGGTGGCAATTGATCTTTCTAACTCATATATCCTAATAATTTCTCCCTTGACATCTGAACACTCAACCACTATCTATCACCCTCTTCATTGATGCTTCTTCATCATCCCTTTGCTGGTTTTTCTTTTACCATGTCAGCATTAATGTTGGTGATCTACCCTTAAATATATTTGTTATCCATTTTATGCTTTCCTAAAGGGTTTTCCTGGTGTGGTGCTGTAGGATAAACACTCAATCACATGATTAGTTTGAAGAGCAATATCAGCAATTCAAATTCACCAACCACTCTTTGGAAACCCTATATAGGGATTCTATGAGTTGGAACTGACTGAAAGGTACTTAACAACAATAACAACAAAGGGTTTTCATCTTTTACTATTGCTTATCTACTTCCTGTAACAGTGGCTGTATACAGGTTGTGGCTTTCCTTTTATATTTGCTTGTCTATTTGAGATCTCCAAGTGGATCGCCTCCGGGCCGCTCAAATGCAGTATGACCAAAACCAAATTCATTTTCTCCGAAAACCTTCCTTTTTTTCATATGGCTTCCTTTCAGTATGGTTATATCATTAGCTTAATTTCCTAAATTAGGAATCTCAATATCAGTTTCAAATCTCTGCCACTTACACTTCATGTTCAATCTGTCATCAATCACTGTTGACCCTATATGCAAATTGCCTCTTTAATATCCCCTTCTCATTCAACAACCCCCTCAGTGGGCTCTCATCTCTCTTACTACAAAAATACCTTTATTGGTTTTTAATTGGTCTTCCACTTTTAATCTGCTTTACACATATTGATAGAATTATTTTATATATTAAAAATGTTATCATAACTACCTCACTGCTTTAAAACTTCTTGGAGCTTCCTCCTTCTCCACTACCTACAATTGAGTTTCTCAAACAAGGTTAGGTATATTGGGGGTGGGATGCGGGTGGAGGAGTGGGGGAGGGAGGGCGGGAGAAGTGCTACATCTTCTTGGATTACAATCTGTAATTTACATGAATAATTTTATTCAATAAGTAATTTAAAATGTAGAGTAACACAGAAATATTATAGGAGCTGTTGTTGTTAAGTGCCGCCGAGTCGGTTCTGACCCATAGTGACCCTGTATAGAGTTTCTAAGGCTGTAAATATTTACAGGAGTAGAAAGCCTCATCTTTCTCACACAGAACAGCTGGTAGTTTTGAACTGCTGACCTTGAGGTTCGCAGCCCGATTTGTAACCACTACGCTACCAGAGCTAGTACATCAAAATGACATGCAGGATCCCCTAGATCCCTTGGGATGCATCTGGGCTCTTCTGTACAGTATTTCAGTGGGGAAAAAATGAGGCATACTGGTTTGTAAGGAAACCCAGGTTCCTGAGTGAGATATCTGCTGTTGTGATATCTATGCCCTATATAATCTGGCACTAGTGTACTCTTAGGATTCCACGTATGGTGTTGTAGGGTAAGCATTGGACCACTAACCTAAAAGTTTGGCAGTTAAAACCCTCAGAACCCCTATACAGGGTAGCTATGAGTTAGAACCAACTCAACAGCACTTGACAATATCAACAACACTATACTCTTCAAAATCACCTCCTACTACATTTCCCAACAAATCTAATGAGACAATGACTGTAGGGAGCAGTTATTGTGACATTGTGATACCATCACAGCAGGAGTCATTGATGATCATCTCCATCAGCTCCACTTGACCTTCTGCTGCAGCATAATGCAAAGGAGTGGCATTCATATCATCACATACATTTGGTCTGCATTTCTTCTTGATGAAATTCTGTAATTTACATGTACTTCTTTCAAGATTCACCTAGATGTATATATATATAAATTGTTATTTCAGACAAGTAGAAGTAAAACTTAGACAATTAAATTGTTTTGTTGTTGTTGTTGTTAAATGCCATAAAGTCAGTTCCGACTCATAGCAAACCTGTATAGAGTTTCCAAGGAGCAACTGGTGAGTTTGAACTGCCAACCTTGTGGTTCATACCAAACTTGCATCCAGATATAAAAAGGTTATCATTGTCCAAAGTATTTACTGTATTTATGATAAGGCAAATCATTTTATTGGAAAAGACAAAATGCTAACAGACAAAACGAAGGTACCAGCAAATGCTTGGTCAAGTACATCAAATGAATGTTCCAATTTTCTGATGACATACCTTTATTTTCTGTAAAAATAAAGACCCTGAGAAAGGATTTCAAATATATGTTAAGGATGTGATCTGAGAAATATTAACTATAATGAAGATACAAAGGGATTTGCTTTGTCAAGAAAAAATTTGCTCACACTGTCTAAATTATTAAATTGCTAATAAAAAGATTTTAAAAGTTAGACATTTTCTAAATCAGACTCATTGCATGTTAGGACTTTGGCTGTTGTCATGAGTCTGTAAATTTGTTATCCCAAACAGATGCCTTTTTTCCACTAAAGTAAGGGAGAAGAATTGCTGTTTAGATAGTGTCATCTTTCTCTGACACTTTTTTCTTTATTATACCTGGGCTGAAGATGATTTATCATGCATGACATTATTTTCCTCCTGGTGAATTGTTTAGATAGTAGACATTCTAATTTTAATTTAATCTCACAAAATAGGACTTTTTTTTCTTGTGAAACTCTTATACTGAATTTAATTAACTTGCTAAAAATTAATCTTTAAAAATAATTGTGTTTAATGTCATCAGTGTTATTATAGCAAACAAATTTTACAAAGGCCTTCATGACTTATGTTGTATTGGCTCTGCCTTGTATTATTATTTGTTTACAAATATTTTGGTTCACAAAGTATATAATATTCTTCCTAAAATTAGCCAATATACCCTTTCTTAACATCTGTATTAACTGACATTCTATATCCTTATTCAACTGTTTGAAAGCATTAATATCTTACAGTATACATAAAAATAAGAATTTTCAAATTCATTAATTATACTCCAACTGACTGGTAAATGTTTTATTAAAAGTTATATGTAGAATTCCTGCTTATATTTAAAAGTGAATATTTAGGTACAATCAATAAGCATGAAGGACATTACCTTACTCTTGCTAATATGGTTATGCTATTTAAATAGGGTGGTGTCACTGATCACACACCAGTTTGGACAAGCCAGAAATGACAGTAAACTAAGCATTTCACTATTTGATTGATAAAGTTAAGGCTAAAGCCAAAGATGATTGCAGACTGGACCCAAAGCAGGCTGAAACCAAATTTCTGGCATGAATCTAAATTGAACACAAATGGTCTATTCCAGGAAACATGCTCTTCCAGCACATGCTGTGCTTTCTGTTCACATCATGCTTGTGTTTACCAAATGGAGTTCACCTGTTTTCCTTTCTCCAACTTGTCTATTCCAACAGTCCTCTCAAATCACATCCCCTTCATAATGCCTCCATGAGAGCTGAAATATTCCACCACTGTCTTCTAGCCAAACCCTTTTCACTCTCAACCTCTCATGAGTGTACAACGGAACTTTTGAGAGGCCTCAAGGAGTCTCGTGACATCATGGTACACACAGTTACTGGAATATTGTTATGTTTTCTCAAAGTTTGACATTTCTTTTGTACCTTAATTTCTAGCATGGCAAATATTGATAGACATAACTCAAATAAACAAATGCTTCTTAGTATCCTCAATATTTTTTAGAGTTTAAAAAAAATAATTCTGAGGCCAAAAAAAATTTTTTTTTGCGAATACTCTCTAGTTCTTTCTTAATCTTTCATTTTATGTAATGTCTTCTAAATGTATCGGAGCCCTGGTGACTCTGTGGCATAAGCATTGGATTGCTAGCTATGAAGTCAGTAATTCAAATCCAGCCACTCTGTGGGAGATTAATGAGGCTGCCTGCTGTCATAAAGATTTACAGTCTAGGAAACCCTACATAGGGTTGCTATGAGTCAGAATCAACTCGATGGCATTGAGTTTGATTTAGGGCTTTAAGCTAAATGTGTGCTGTATATTTGTATATTTAATTTTAGGTGGTATTTTTACAAGAAGAAAGGAAAAAAGAAGGACGGAAGAGAAGAGAAAGAAATAAAGAAGGAAGAGACGGAGTGAAGAAAGAAATATCAGGTGAGGCCATATAAACTGTCATGCATTCTAGAACATCCCTGGATTACTTGGTGAATGTTAGTTTCTTAGAGATTTAAAAATGAATAGAAATAAAATGGAAGTGTGGGGTGGTGAGTGGAACCTCTTTCTAAACCTATGGTAGCATATAAACTAAGATGGTTTTTCAGACATCCTACTAGTTTTGTAATTATGTAGCCAAATACTAATACACTTGCCTGAAATTTTCCTAAAATAATTTTCTTGGAAAATATTTCTTCACATGATTCAAAAACAAAATGTCCTTATAAGACCAGCTTTTTAGGAAAGCCACTGTAAAACGACTATTCTTGTAAAATACAGAAGCCTGCACAAAAGAAATGATTATTTATTATTTAATACATTCTAATTTCATTCTACTTTAGACTATGATTAGGTACATTTGGTACATGGTAATATATAGCTCTGAAACTTTAATTTGTATTTTAATGATAACCAGAGTATTTCTTGCTACTTTAAAAGCAAAAACATATAAAATAAAATGAAATGTTAAAGGACTTAATGCATTTTAATATAACTTATAAAGTGTTGCAAGAGAAATATGAGACTGATCCCATAAAATTTTTAAATCTTGGAAACCCTGTTGCAGTAAGTCAGAATTACTGTAAATAATTATTGACCAAGCTTCTATAGATCTTTAACCAATTTAACCAGTCCTTTAATCGGGTAATAAATAATTGAGCATATTAGGATTCATACAGGGAATGTCTGCATGGCATAAATAAAAACTAATCTCAACATTTTGAACTTTGTATTTTGCTTGTTTTCATAAGAAATGACTCTTCCATGGTAGTCTTTTAAATAAAAATGTATTACTCTTAACATTTTTATTTAAAAGATTACCATGTAAGAGTGATTTCTTATGAAAACAAGCAAAATACAAAGTTTGCATCTTAATGTAAAGAAAACAAAAATCCTCACCACTGGACCAATAAACAACATTCTTATCAATGGAGAAAAGATTGAAGTTGTCAAGGACTTCATTCTTGGATTGACTATCAACATTTCTTGGCAGTAGCCAAGAAATCAAATGACATATTGCGTTAGGCAAATCTGCTGCACAAGACCTTTTTAAAGTGTTGAAGAGCAAAGATGCCAGCTTGAGGACTGACTGCACCTGACCCAAGCCATGGTATTTTCAATAACCTCATATGCATGCGAATGCTGGACATTGAATAAGGAAGACAAGAGAAGAATTGATGCTTTTGAGTTACAGTGTTGGAGGAGACTATTGAAAGTGCCATGGGCTGCCAAAAGAACAAACAGATCTGTGTTGGAAGAAGTGCAGCCAGAGTGCTCCTTGGAGGCCAGGATGGCCAAACTTCATCTCTCATACTTTTAACATATTGTCAGGAGGGACCAGCTACTGCAGAAGGGTATCATGTTTGGTAAGGTGGAGGGTCAGAAAAAAAGAGGAAGACCCCCAGCGAGATGGATTGGCCAAGTGGCAGCATCAATGGGCTCAAGTGTGGCAACAATAATGAGGTTGGCCCAGGATTAGGCAGTGTTTCCTTCTGCAGTGCATAAGGTTGCTATGCGTCGGTATGAACTCAATGGCACCTAGCAACAACAATAACAACAACAACAACAATAACTCTCCCCTCACGTTCAAAATTTAATCCTCTATAAGCTTCAGTGAATAACAGGATATGATGATAAACATTCAACCACTTCCAAGTTTACATATTCAGTAATAAATTATGAGTTTCTTGTAAAATTAGACTCTTCCTCATTGTCTCACCCGGCCAAAGAAAGTGTTTATTTTAGCTGAAGCTACTTAGAAGGATTTTAGCACTTGAATTTGATCTGTTCTTAGGGAGATAATATAAAGAGAATACATTGCAAGGTGTCATATAGACCTGTTCAGCGATTTGCTGTGATGACAAACCCAATTACAGACACTTTAGAACAAGTTCTAGATTCAGATGTCTGCAGATACTGTTGAATTCACAACAACAAAAAAAACAGCAGCTAAACACTTTACCCAGGCTTTTTGGATGTATTAAAGAAGTCTCAATTCTCTGAATTCAGTATTTGCCAGGGTAAGTAAGACTGAAGAGATTTCTTAATGTCCTGAAAGTAAGCTGAGCACATCATTCAGACAAGTTAATAAATTCATTAAATATATATTTCTATTGTCACTTCAGATTCTTTTGGATCCTGAACTATATGACAAATAACATTATATAAAGGGGCTTCAAAAAGTTCATGGAAAAATTCCATTATTTTTAAAAAAATATTTCCCACAAGCTTTTTGAAGCTCCCTCATAGCTTAGAACACTTTTAGAAAAGCTCATTTTAAACTCTTAAAAATCAAACATTAAAACAGCATATTCTTATATGGCTTTGCTATGAGATGCATATAAACAATAAGGGGAGGGGGAAGGTGAGAAACAGAAAGATAATAGTAAATGAAAGGTGAAATGCTAAAGTACTAACTTTCCTGAAATTGAGCAGTTGGAAAAGGTTAAAGGCATCAGTCAGATGATTCTTGTTCCACACTTACTTCTCATCTTTTTCAGTTTTCTACTATCTTCTGATTTCATTAGTATTCCTGAGATAGTGTGTATGCCTGAGAGAATATGGTATGCATTGGGTATTTTTAATTAGCAAGTCACCAAGGAATCTCCAGAGTTCAGAATTCTCCTGTGTTGAACATTTTGCTTTGTAATGAGTCCAACCACTAGGATTTCTACAAAATTATATGGAATTGCTGCAATTAATAAAATATAATGTAACTTCTGAAAGCCCTAAATAACATAAACGGCTCAATTTGCCTTCAAAAATAAAACTAAAGATAAAAGATATATAGAAAGAGTAAAGGTGAGGCTCTGTGCAGCAGAAATCCACAAGGTTGGCAGTCAGTGGTTTGAGTCCACCAGCTGCTCCAATAGAGAAAGATGAGTCTTTCTCTTCTCATAAAAATGTACAGCCTTAGAAACCCTGCATAGGAACAGACTTATAAGAAGTAAAAGAAGTAGCAGTCTTTATGGTGTGATTTCAAATTTTCTGTATTTCTTCCAGTTATGTTCCTGTTTATATTCTTCCTGTCCTATAATATCAGTTCAAAGATGCTATCTTAGTATCTTTGAAGTCCACTCATGACTCAACTCTTGAGAATCTTAACCACTGTTAAGATTTGTATATTAAGGAGAAAAAGTAGATATTCCGCCCGGGTGTGCAAACAGACTTACCTTGGGAAGTCTGGTTTATTTGTGTGTGTGAGTTATCACATGCACCTGACTCAGACATAGGATTGGTGGCAGGATCAACAGATGCACCCTGTTTAGAGGGAAATTTGGCCATTTCTACCAAAATTAAAACTAAAAATCAGTTGATCCAGCTAGGATTTTAACATATCAGTGTATTCCACAAATGTGTCAATACTCAAAAAAGAGGGGCTTTGTTACTTGGAGACACATTGAAACAAAACCAAATGTGGTGCTGGTTAAATGAATCATGATACAATCCTACAATGGGATACTCTGAAGCTGCTAAAGACAGGGAGGTGAATCTCAGGTACTGTTCTGAAAAATATTCTAAAATATATTTCATGAGTATATCAGAGTGAAACATACTGTAATTTAACATTTTTGTAAATAAAAAGATGCATGAATATGTACATTTTTTTATGTATATAAGCACCCCTCACTTCACAAAACACCTAAGGCTCCACCATAGAACGGGATTTGTGGTAGGGGGTTTGCAGAGAGAATTTTAATATCTTAATTAATGTTCATAAGGGGGTCATGGTGTGGCGCTGTGAGTTAATGCGCCAGACTGCAAAGATGGTTTGAACTGCAAGGTCGATGGTTCAAGCTCACCAGCTGCTCCTCGGAAACCCTATACAGGGTCGCTATGGGTCAGAAATGACTCGATGGCACTTAACAACAACAATGTTCATAAGAGTCCTGAGTGGAGTAAATGGTTAAGCACTTGATTACTAATCCAAATCATCTTGGCAGCTCATACCTACCAAGAAGCACCTCATAAGACAAGTTTGACAATCTGCTTGTGAAAGATTACAGTGTAGAAAACCCCATGGAGCAGTTCTACTCTGCACATATGTGACAAAACACCTATATATATCACATGGGGAGGTGATAGTCTCTTCAACAGATGGTGCTGGCAGAACTGGAAAGCGATATGCAAAAGATTGAAACAAGGCCTTCACCTCACACCTTATACAAAAACCCAAGTCAACATGGATCAAAGACCTTTATGTGAATCCCAGAATTATGAAGGCTATCAATGAAAAAAATAGGGACAAATGTGAGGGCACTAATTCAGGGAATACACAGACTACAAAACATCTTGAAAACTACACAAAGTAGATGAAATAGATGAGTGGAACATACTAAAAATTAAAAACTTATGTGCATCAAAAGACTTCACCAGAAAAGTAAAAAGGAACCCACAGAATAGGAAAAAATATTTTGCAATGACACATCAGACAAGGGACTCATTTCTAAAATATATGTTCTTGTTGTTATGTGCCATGGAGTCGGTTCCGACTCATAGCGACCCTGTACAGGGTTTCCGAGGCTGTAAATCTTTACGGGAGCAGAAAGCCTCATCTTTCTCCCGCAGAACAGCTGGTAGTTTCAAACTGATGACCCTGAGGTTAGCAGCCCGATTTTAGGAAACCACAATACCTCTACAAGAAAAAGACAAATAACCCAATTAAAAATGGGCACAGGACATGAACAGACACTTCATCAAGAAGGAGATCCCGGCAGCCAACAAACATATGAAGAAATATTCATGATCACTAGCCATTAGAGAGATGCAAATCAAAACAACAATGAGATATCATCTCATACTAGCAATAACAGGAAAGATCAAAAAAGTAGAGGACAATAAATGCTGGTGGGGATGTGGAGAGACTGGGACACTCCTGCATTGCTGGTGGGACTGCAAAATGGTCCAACCTCTCTAGAAAGCAATATGGCGCTTCTTCAGAAGGTTGGTAATAGAAATACCTTATGATCCAGCAATTCCTCTACTTGGTATTTACCCACAAGAAATACGAGCTATAACACGAGTAGATATATGCACATCAGTGTTCATAGCAGCACTATTTACAATAGCAAAAAGATGGAGACAGCCAAAGTGCCCATCAACTGAAGAATGGATAAACAAACTGTGGTACATACTCTGCACATATGAGGCTACCATGAGGTGGAATCTACTCAAGGCAATTGTTTTGCTGCTGTTGTTTGCATGTTTAATGTTAAAAAAGGGACCTGTTCTAATTAGAACAATCAGAATGGAAACATTGCAAATACTGCATTGTGAAGAATGTAACCAGTGTCACTAAACAATTTATGTAGAAATTGTTGAATGTGAAACAGAACTGTTGTGTAAACAACTACTGAAAACACTGTAAAGCATTTAAAGACAGGCCTCTTCTCTTGCTCACAGTCTGCAGGAATCAGTGGTCCAATGGCACTTTTCTGAACATCCCAATACTCTCTGCCCCTAGAATGCGCCATCAGCTGGTAGATAGTGCTGCCTTGAGGTCAGATGGTCCCAAGACCATCTGCATTCAAAGGGCCTCCATAAATTCTTTCCTAACCCTTCACTTCCTGGAGGAATTGCCAGTCTTGTCTTGTTTCACCCAGATCACTCCCTGTAAATACTACACTGTTTTCCTTCTAATGCTATGAGACTGGAGTGTTTCTCAACCCTAATGTAGCTTTTCAATGTTGTTGTTCTTAAATGCTGTAGAATCCATTTTGACTCACAATGACCCTGTAGCGGGTTTCCGAACAGTGTCTGGTGGGTTTGAACCAATGACCTTATGTTTAGAAGTCCAGTGCTTATCCTCTTTAATAGAAATCTAATTTACAATGTAGGATAAGAACCGGACTACAGAGGGCTGGGAAACACTACAGTGTCTCTGTGAGTCAAAAACAACTCGACGGCACTTAACAACAACAACAAAAATCTTGAAATACGACCAATTAGTTGTTTGGTTTTGAACACAACACAAAATGTTCTAAGACAACCACCAAAGCTTCTTGATGTTAGATAATTGTCCGTTTCTGCAGACTGTGGAGGGTACTGTTTTGGAAGTCTTGGTATGATGCTGTAGGATAAAACTGGTCTGTTAACCACTAAGTCGGCGGTTCAAACCCACCATCTGCTCCTTGGAAATCCTATACAGGGTCATTATGAATCAGAACCGACTCTAGGGCCCCTAACAACAACAGCCTCCAACTGTGGATGTCTATCCTAGAGCAGGAACAGGTAAAACAAGCAAACAAGAACTCAAACAGGACAAAGTACAGATTGTGTGGGGCGCTTTAAGAGCTTTGCCTTCAGGATCTCCCTTTTCTGAGGCTTCCCTTTATCGCACACCCAGATGTATTTCCCCGGACCCCCTCACCCCCTGGCTTCTCCAGGCTTCTTGTCCTCCCCTGCCAACAAGGACACCTGGAACCAAAGTTGAGGACAAGCTGAGGACCGCCCCCCACCCGGACTTCAGCCCTGTCCCAACCGCCCATCTCCGGAGTACCTTGAAGGAGTGCTTGGAGTCATCCATGCGGTCCCCCACGCCCTCATACAGTGCGCCTTGGCGCTCCTTCTCCCTGGAAAGCAGCATCTTCCTCAGGCTGCTTTTCACTGACACCACCCCGGATGCCACCTGGTGCAACTGCTGCTCCCGGCGGGCGCGGGCACCTGTAGGAAGAGGACGCCGTGAGCAATGGGCACCGGTGGGCAGCAGCGGAGGGCCCCCTGGCTTGGGTGTGCCTCCTGGGTCGGCGCCTGCAGCTCAGAGATGTCCGGCCCCGTGCCGTCCTGGGGCTGCGGAAAACTCTTTGTGAAAGGCGCAGCGAACTTCTGGAGGGAGTCCTCTGGTCCGGGATACTTATAGCGCAGACACCAGATGGGGGCGCAGGGAGAAGGCAGGGCCAAAGACCGCATGTCCACCAAGGGCAAGGAGTTGGCCACGCTGAGTCCACCAATGGGTAGTCCGGAAAGCATGACCTGTCCGTCCCTCCTGCTGGCCTCCAGCAGCTCATGGCCTGGAGACAAATTTACAAGGTCTGGGTAGAATCCCGCGAATATGTTATAATAAATCAGAGTCGTCTCCCTCTCCACGTCTACCACCCGCACTCCCAATCTTTAGTCCCCAATTGTGGAGTGTATATGTTTGTGACTGTGTGTGTGTGTGTGTGTGTGTGTGTGTGTGTGTGTGTGTGAGTGTGAGTGAGAGAGAGAGACAGAGAGAGAGAGACAGAGAGAGAAAGAAAATTAATAACTGGGTACATTAAGAAGATATTTTCATTTTGGGATCTTCCCCCACTAACCTCCCCCTAGGTTTGTTATGTTCATATTCTTTTGGAGGCCTGCTTGATTTGGAAATAAGATTTATGGAGAAACTCCTTTTCCAGGCATTTATAAGAACTGTTAAACTTAAAAGATTTTGACTGGTGCAAATGTGTTTCTCCTCAGCTTTGTTTGAAAGGCTTATTTTCATGGACTTTTATTGAACATATTCATTAACAACATTGGTGTTCCTCTTGCAAAATGAAGGAAAGATTGTTCCTTTTTAAATGTAAAGGCCAGTTTTACATTGCCATGCATTTACCTAAGGAGCCTTAGAAATTGCTGCTAGTATGCTTGAGCCACATGTTAGAAAGTGAGAAAACTAGGCTGATTATAGTTAGCACAAACCAAAACTTTGCTCCTTTAAAGTCCTTTGTGGAGCTTTCCAGTTCCTTCTGACTCTCTGATTCTTAGAAACCTTATCAACAACAAAATTAAACATTTTATTAAGTTAGCATGTTGCTGTTCTGGCGTAGTGCTTTCCAATCTAGGGACTCATTTTCTAGCGCTGCATTCAACAGTATTTTGTTGAAGACCGCAGGGTTTTAATTGACTAATATCCAGAAGTAGATTTCCAGCCCTTTCTTTCTAGTTTGTCTTAGTCTGACAGCTTCACCAAACCCTCCTGTCCACTATGACTGATCCTGCTGGCATTTGCAACACTGATGCTATAGTTTCCAGCATCCTAACAATATTCAGGTCACCATAATATAACAAAGAATCGTTTAAAGGCCTGAATCATGTCATATTCGCCTAATAATCTGCAGCACTTAACACAAGACCTGCATGGACCCAGAATCCACTCAAAATTAATGACACTCAATTAAGGTGTATAAACCGTATAACCTAGATATTATACTGCGCAGAATTTAGCGGTATGTAGGGAGCTCTGGTAGCGTAGTGGTTACGAATCGGGCTGTGAACCTTAAGGTCCGCGGTTCGAAACTACCAGTCGCTCCACGGGAGAAAGATGAGGCTTTCTACTCCTGTAAAGATTTACACCCTCGGAAACCCTGTACAGGGTCGCTATGGGTCAGAACC
>NW_006408554.1:4431310-4434772 GCF_000296735.1 Chrysochloris asiatica | reverse complement strand
GTTCGAAACTACCAGCCGCTCCGCGGGAGAAAAATGAGGCTTTCTACTCCTGTAAAGATTTACACCCTCGGAAACCCTGTACAGGGTCGCTATGGGTCAGAACCGACTCGACGGCACTTAACAACAACATGAAGCCCTGGTGGCACTGTGGGTTAGGCATTGGGATGCTAACCTAATGGTCAGTGGTACAAACACACTAGCCACTCTGAGGGTGAAAAAAAGAGGCCGTCTACTCTCAAAGCTTCAGAAGTCCTGTGGAGCAGTTCTACGCTAGCCTACAGCATTTCTGTGACTCCAAATCAACTGCATATCCATGTTCTTTTTAGGGTAGTCATGATGACATTCAAGAACTATGGGGAGATCCCTCAAAATCTTCCAATCAGCTTTGTCACACTGTCATTAATTCCACTCCTGGAATAGAACTCCTTAGAAGAATAATGTCTTAGTTATCTAATACCACTATAACAGAAATACCATAAATAGATGGCTTTAAGAACTCAAAGTTTATTCTCATAGTTTGTAGTTGTTACATGCTGTTGAGTCGATTCTGATTCATAGCGAGCCCATGCACAACAGAACAAAAAGGCCAGGTCCTGCATCAGTCTCACAACCGTGGTTACACTTGAGCTCATTGCTGCTGCCACTGTGCCAATCTATCACATTGCGGGTCTGCCCCTTTTTTTTTTTTGCTGACCTTCCACTTTACCTACCATGATATCCTACTCCAGGGACAGGTCCCTCCTGACAATATGTCCAAAGTATGACAGATGAAATCTTGCTATCCTGCTTTCCAAGGAGCATTCTGATTTTACTCATTCCAACATAGATTTGTTTGTTCTTCTAACAATCCATGGAACTTTTAATATTCTTCACACAGATGATGAGGCTAGAAGTCCAAATTCAGAGAGCTGACTCTAGGGGAAGTATTTTCCCTTTGTTTGTTCTGGGGAAAGTCCTTGTCTCCTTTCAGCATTTATAGGCTCAGTATACTTTGGAGATCTCCAGATGTTTTGGCATCAATCTTCCCCTGGATCTAGGAGCTTCATAGTACAGGGATCCTAAGTCCAAAGAACCTACTCCTGTCCCAGCTCTTCTCTCTTAGTGGTAGTAGGTCTCTTTGAGCTCTGCTCACGTCTCTCTCCTTTTATATCTCAAAAGAGATGGACTCAAGATACAACCTAATCTTGTAGATTGCATCTGGTCACATTAACATCATGGTGGTTATGTGCCGTGGAGTCGGTTCTGACTCATAGCTATCCTGCACAGGGTTTCCAAGGCTGTAAATCTTTACGGGAGCAGAAAGCCTTATCTTTCTCCCATGGAACAGCTGGTAGTTTCAAACTGTTGACCTTGTGGTTCACAGTCCAATTCATAACCACTACACTACCAGAGCTCCTATTAACATCATAGAAGTGAGGATTTACGCCACATATCTCAGAGCTCATCACATTAGATAACATCGTGAGAGTGATTGCATGGTAATTAGAGCTTTTATTAACTGTTAAAGCATTGAGAATCCTTGCCAAGCCTAGATGACATAAAACCTTAACTATCACAAACAATACTGAAATTGTTACCAGGCATTCACCCAAAGATCAATGAAGGCTACAGATGTGCAACTTCACCAACTGCACAGTTTTCCACCATCATCTATGTTTGGGGAATACAAAACAGGGATTAGTTGCAAACCCTGCTATTATGTAGTTGAAGTAGGTAAAAGATTAGAAAAATAAATAAGGACAAGGATCAGGGGGTGGGGGGAAGAGAATCACTTTAAAATGAGTCACTACTCTGTCTGGCATTTTACATACACTCACTTATTGCCATCAAGTCATTTCCAACACACAGTGACCCTACAGGACAGAGAGTTTGGGAGACTGTAAATCTTCATGGGAGCAGACAACCTCATTTTTCCCCTATGGAGTGGCTGGTGGGTTTGAACCACCAACCTTGTAATTAGCAGCTCAGCACTAACCCACTGTATCACCAAGGCCCCTTTACACTAGTTTCTCATTGGAAAATGGAATGCCTTATAGGAATATTAAGAATTTTTATGTGTTAGTGTGAATTACTTTGATCAATTGCTTTTCTCTAAACACTTAACTGAGCTGGGACACTAAAGCAAAAAGGGAATTAAGAGGAATCTCAAAGGATCATTTTGAAAGCCAGAACAGAACGTATGGCATGGTGGCAAGCATCAGGTGGCAGTGCTGGCCTTTGGAAAGAGGACCAGGGAATTCCAGTGGTGGAAGAGATGCACAAAGCCATAACCCCTCCTTTTTCATTTTCTCTGTCAGTATAGAAACTCTACAGAAAGACACCTTCTTTATTCATCCTGCTGCACCCCATTCACAGCACTTCAGATGCATATTGTTTTTAATTTGCCTTCTGCTTTAATAATGAAAGATACAGATAGTTGTTTGAAGGATGTAATTTTTTTTACTGCTTTGTGCTCATGTAAATAGGGTTTTATAGATTCGTTTTTCATTTGATCTTTTCCTGGATTTGTTCATTTTAGGTACTTTTTAGACACTGTCTTCCTAAGATTGCTATCCCCATTTCTTATTAATGATTAATGCTTCCCTATCCTCAAAAACATCTCTTTCATAGGCAGCCTTCCTTTGTAAAATTACTGCAAATCCTCGTCTCAAAGGGGATAATGTAGACAGGAACAAGATAACATCTAATCATTTATATCAATCAGCATCTTAACTTCCTACACTAATTGTAATCAGAAAGTAAGGATAATTGTTAGAGAAAATGAGTCATAATAGAAATTTCCAAAACCTAATTTTTATTAGCAAATTGCTTTTTGATATTGCCTTACTCAAGAAAATGAAAAGTAATAATAATAAAATTTTGTTTCAATTATCCTAAACATTAAAATAGTTCTAAACATATATCAGCACAACAAATTATACCAAAAAATCTAAATAATCAATAAATTATTTTATTTTGTTTCATATATTTAAAAAGCTTGTGTCCGCAAATACATTGTTCTTGGTGGTGGTGTTAAATGTTGTCGAATTGGTACCAACTCATAGCGACCCTGTATAGGTTTCTGTGGAGCAGCTACCTGGTTGGTTTGAACTGCTGACCTTGTGGTTTGTAGTCCATTACTTATCCTACAGCGGCATCCCAGGAGACTTCAAATACATTATAAATTTATTTTAATTTCATTAATCAAAATATTAGTAGTTACAACTGACTGCAAACCTGTTCAATTATCCTAACTCAAATGTCTTCATTCAATATAATCAAATATTGCTGTTGCTGTCTTGATTGACTGCTTATTTGATCAATTTCAGTGTGAAGAAGTAAGTTATTGTTGTTGTTGTTAAGTGCCTTCGAGTCGGTTCCGACCCACAGCGACCCTGTACAGGGTTTCCGAGGGTGTAAATCTTTACGGGAGTAGAAAGCCTCATCTTTCTCCCGCGGAGCGGCTGGTAGTTTCGAACCGCT
>NW_006408554.1:4411400-4431210 GCF_000296735.1 Chrysochloris asiatica | reverse complement strand
GTTCCGACCCATAGTGACCCTGTACAGGATTTCCGAGGGTGTAAATCTTTACGGGAGTAGAAAGCCTCATCTTTCTCCCGCGGAGCGGCTGGTAGTTTCGAACCGCTGCCCTTAAGGTTTGCAGCCCGATTCGTAACCACTACGCTACCAGAGCTCCTTGAAGAAGTAAGTAGAATTCTTTAATTTTAGCATCATTAGCTTTGGTGGTTTGTTCATAAATTTGAATAATAGTGGTACTAACTGTTCTTCCTGGTTGTTGTTATGTGCCGTGGAGTCGGTTCCAACTCATAGCGACCCTGTACAGGGTTTCCAAGGCCGGAAGCAGAAAGCCTCATCTTTCTCCCGTGGAACAGCTGGTAGTTTCGAACTGCTGACCTTGAGGTTCACAGTCCGATTTGTAACCACTATGCTACCAGAGCTCCTTATTCTTCCTGGTGGACGTATGGATATTAATCTGTCACATGCAGTGTTGTTTTTCAAGATAGATCTTAAAATGTTCTTTTAGATGATGAATGCTACCTCATTTCTCTTGACTCTGTTGTTCCTGGCATAGTAAACCATATGACTGTCAGATTGAAAATGGCTATTATCTGTGTATTTCAGCTTAATAATGCCTAGGATATCGATCTTTGTGGGTTCCATTTTGATTTTGACAACTTCCAGCTTTCTTAGATTCATACTTTGTACATTCCATGTTCTGATTATTAATGGATGTTTGTAGTTCTTTCTCCTCATTTTGAGGTGTGCTCCATCAGCAATTGGAGGTTTCAAAAGCTTTACTCCATTTGTGTCATCTTGGTCAACTCTACCTTGAGGAGGCAGCTCTTCCCCAGTCATGCTTTGAGTGCCTTCCAATCTGAAGAGTTAATCTTCTGGCACTAAAGCTGACAATATTTGACTGCTATTCATAAGGTTTTCAGTGGCTAAACATTCAAAAGTGGTCTGCCTCTCCTTCTTCCTAGTCTTTTGCTTAGCATATGGAATTTGAGATTCATCGACTTTGTGGTGAGTATCAGTAGCATTTTTTCTTTTGTTGAAACTACTGAGATTATCTTTTGGGTTGTGTCATCTATTCTATTGATATATTTTTCTAATATTAAGTCAACCTCTTATATACTGCTGAATCCAGTTTGCTAATATTTTATTTTAAATATCTTTATGTTTATTGTTGCCCTTATCTCTATAAGGACTTATTGTTGTTGTTAAGTGCCATCAAGTCAGTTCCAACTCAGAGTGACCCTGCATAGGGTTTCCAAGATTCCAGCTGGTGGGACTGAAACACTGACTTTGTGTTTCAAACTGACTTTGAGGTCCAATGCATTATCCTACAGCGTCACAATTGGTTGGTTGGTTATATACCGTGGAGGTGGTTCCGACTCATAGAGACCCTGTACAGGTTTTCCGAGGCTGTAAATTTCTTGTGATGCCTTTGTCTGGTTTAATGTCAGTAGGCAATAAGTTGATAAATGTGCCTTTTTATTATATGAAGGAGTTTGTACAGCATCATTACTATTTCTTTCTAAAGTGACTGATAGAATTGAGTCATTCGGCCCTCTAGGGCTCACCTACTCCCCGAGCTACCTTTCATTACTAATTCAATTTCCTTAATCTTATATAGTTCTTTAAAAAAAAAACAAAAAAAAAAACTATTTGATTGTGTGCCTTACAGAAAATTTTCCGTTTAATCTAAATTGTCTGACATTTTTTTGTTTTTGTTTTTTACTTTAAATTGCTCATACAATGTCCTTCTGGTTGTTGTGAAGTGCTGTCAAGTCAGTTCCAACCCATAGCAACCCTGTGTAGGGTTTCTGAGGAGCAGCTGGTAAGCTTGAACCAAGGACGTTGCAGTTCATATGGCTTTGCAGTCTGGTGCATTAACCCACAGCGCCACACCAGGACTCCTTACAATCCTTGTAATTCCTGTACGCTATATAATGATGTTGCCTCTTTCATTATTGATTTTGATCATTTCTATCTTCTCACTTTTCAAACTTTGCCATTGTTGTTAAGTGCCATTGAGTTGGTTCTGATTAATATTGACCCTGCATAAGATTTCTGAGGAGTGATTGATGGGTTTGAATCAATTACATTGTGGTTAGCAGTCCAGTGCTTATCCTACAGTGTCACACCAGGACTTCACTTTTCAAACTGCTGATTATCAACTTCGTTGGTTTTTTTCAAAGCACCAAGTTTCTATTTTCTTGATTTCCCTCCCATTGGTTCTACTTTCTATTTTGTTGTGCTCAGTGTTTTTCCCCTATGGTTTGGGCTGCTAAGGACAAGGTCGATGGATGGATTTATTCAAGATACAGATGCAATTCAGATAAAGAAATTGAAAAATTCTCTCCACAAAAACAAAAACTTCAAAGAAATAGTGGGAGAAAATTGTCTGAAAATACTACTTGGAGCTCTTGAAATTGACCAAAGCAGATAACAAATGGAGGAGGAGGAGGCAGTCCGATTTCATAAAGATTTACAGCTTTGAAAACCCTTTAGAGCAGTTCTACTCTGTCCTGTCTGGTTGCTGTGAGTTGAACTCCACATGACCATGGCAGGGGGTTTGCTTTTTGTTTGGTTTTGTTTACTTTGGGTTTGATTTGCACTTCGTTTACTATATCCCTGAAATGGAAGTATGGTGGTGGTGGTTGTGGTGTGCCTTGGAGTCCATTCCTACTCATAGTGCCCCGGCATAGGGTTTCCTAGGATGTAAATGTTTACGGGAACAGCAAGCCTCGTCTTTCTCCTGCAAAACAGCTGGTACGTTCGAACTGCTGACTTGACATTAGCAGCCCCACTCATAGCCACTCTGCTGGTTACCAGAGGCTTAGGTGACTGATTTTAGATCTTTCTTTAGTATCATCATTAATTCTCTAAAGTGCATTCTAAGCACTGTTTTAGCTGGACCCCATGAATTTTGATACTTGTTTTCTCACTTGTGAGTTCTTCTTTGACTAAGTTACTTTTTAAAAGTATGTTGTTTAATTTCCAAATATGTTACATTTCTCTCTCTCACTCTCTCTTTTTAAAATCGAAACCCATTGTGGTCAGAAAATTTACTTGGTATGATTTCAATCAGTTAAATTTAAATGTAGATTTATTGAAATTTGTTTTATGACCTAGCACATGGTCTATCCTGCAGATTGTTCTGTATACACTTGAAAATAATATGTATTCTTCTTTCGTCTGGTAAGAGTTTATAAATCTATTAGGTCAGGTTGGTTAATAGTTTTCAAGTCTTCTATATTCTTTCTTATTTTCTCTCTACTCTTCAGGTACTTATGTCGCTGTATTTGTTGTGAAGTGCTGTTGAGTCAGTTCTGACTCAGAACGACACTGTCTAGGATTCCTGAAGAATGGCTGGTGGGTGTGAACTGCCAACCTTGCAGTTAGCAGTTCAGTGCTTATCATACCGTGCCACGCCTAGAGGAGTATTAAAGTCTCTATATATAAGTGTTGAAGTGTCTAATTCTATTTTTGGTTCCTCTTTCATGGCTACAAGTAGACCTACCCCTTCTGACAGCATAGTACCTAGTGTCCATGGCCAGCCCTACCCTGGTAAAACAACCTTTTTTGCTAATCTGGCTAGGAGGAGACTTTGGCGAGGTGAGTATTGAAGCAGCTCAATTCAAAGACCACAGACTCTAAAAGTTTTTCAAGAAAAAAAAAAAAAAAAACCCTCCTCAATTTATTATCTGCTTTGGTCAATTTCAAGAGCTCCAAATAATATTTTCAGACAATTTCCTCCCACTATTTCTTTGAAGTTTTTGTTTTGGTGGAAAGAAATTTGTTTCAATTTCTTTATCTGAATTGCATCTGTATCTTGAATAAATCCTTTAATGAAAGTCTTTACTTTTTTGGCTGGTTGTTGTTAAGCGTCATCGAGTTGCTTCCGACCTATAGCGACCCTGTGTAGGGTTTCACAAGAGCAGCTGGTAAGGGTGAACCACCATCCTTGCAGTTCAAACGGCTTTGCAGTCTGGCTCATTAACCCACAGTGCCACAATAGTGTCTAAATGAAGTCCTGGTGTGGTGCTGTGGGTTAATGCACCAGACTGCAAAGCCATTTGAACTGCAAGATTGGCTGTTCAAGCTCACCAGCTGCTTCTTGGAAACCCTATAAAGGGTGACTATGGGAACCAGCTCGACGGCACTTAACAACAACAATAACAAGTGTCTAAAATTGGCTATTTGTTAACAACTGAACATCTACTCATAGTCTCAGAAATGAAATTGACAGATTTCTGTGGATGAATTTATATGTTTTAACTCTGACAGCACTTTTGAATTTTATTTCATTCTGAAATTTTACTAGGTTATGAAAAAAATTAAGCAATAATCTCCTCAAGCTTTGGAGGAGCTCATCTATTAAAATATGACAGTATAACAGTGTTGTTGTTGTTGATAAGTGCTGTCGAGTTGGTTCCAATTCATTGTAACCCTGTATAGTGTTTCTGAGGAGTGACTGGTGGGTTTGAACTACCGACCTTGTGGTTAATGCTCATCATACAGCGCAGCAGCTTCAAATGTTGGCCAAGTCTTTTCTGTTCATTTTTGTGTTTTGCTATCTCTATTTACTTGTCTATTTGCAGTGCAATGAATTACATATGGTTCTTCTAGCTATTCACAGTCCTGTGGCTCCCACAAAATGATTAAGCCGCACTATGCAAATAAGGTGCTTGTAGACCACCAAGGGAATTGGACAGCTTGCTATTAATGCAAATAAGGTGCAAGGAACACTTGCCAGAATGGAGCTATTCAAATAAGGTACTTGCAACCCACCACAGAAACTAAACAGCTTGCTATTAATGCAAACAAGATACAAAGAACCCTTGTGGGGATAAGACTATGCAAATAGAGTGTATGGAACCCTACCAAGGGGATTCCTCAATTTTGTCATCCCACAAGGCTTAAAATGAGGCATTCTAGAAGCCAGGAGTGGAGAACTCACTACCACCGAGAGAAGAACCAGGAGTAGAGCCTGTCGTTTAGACCCAGGATCCTTGTGCTGAGAATATTTTAGACCCAGCAGACAGAGAGAGCAAGAAGCAGAGGGCAAGAAGCAGTGGCAAGCACAGTGGAATCCGGTGGCAGAGAAACAACAGCAGCAAAACTAGGAGATGTATGTGAGGCAGTTGCTGTCCCCATGGAGCAAAGCTGCTACAGTGGGTGTGCCAACCCACACAGTGACAGAGATGAGCGCCTTCAGCACAAGGTTTCCTAACAGAGTAGGGATCTCCAGATACTTATCAATGGAGCTAAAGAACTTTGTGAAATCCTGATGTGGCATGCTGCAGGATATGCACTGGACTGCTAACTGCAAGATCAGTGCTTCAAGCCCACCAGCCACTCCTCAGAAACCCTACACTGGGTTGCTATGAGTTGGAACTGACTCAGTGGCACTTAACAACAACGAAAAGAGCTTTGTAAGACTTACATGCCTAAGCAGGAACAGGGTTAGGCCCAGGGGGGACTAAGAGCCAGGAAAAGAGATTTCTTTTGAGGGGTCCAAGAAGAGGCTGTCCTCAGGAGGCCAAGAGGAGCCCTGCACTGCCAAGAGGAGACAGAGAGAGCTGTCTTGCACTGAAGGTGGAAGACTTCGCCTGCATGCATCCTGATCCTGATTCCAAGTTGTAGCCTGTTGATCCTGATCCTGAGTTGTAACCTGATACTTCCTAAGAAGCCTTAGTAAAGGTAACTGTGAGTATATTCTGTGAATTCCATATGGTTATTGCAATGACTGATCCATCTTAGAAAAGAAGTAGGAAACACCATAGTGGTGATGACTTGTGTCAAAATTGGTTTAAAAAAGTGGAGAGAGGTTGTATTCCAATCTCCACCCCATAGCTGTCAGCTGTAGACTGATGCCAATAGAGATTCTCCTTCCTATTCTTGATGTTAGAGGTGGGTAGAGCTAGCCACCATTTTTGTACTCTTTTATCTAAAAGGTGCTTCTCTGATCTTTCTGTGCCTTGCCTTCTCTTCAGGATATAACAGTTCCGTGTTTCCACTGAGTACCATCTGCTTGAACACATAGGCAAACACTACAGTTGTCTGCTGCTAAGTACAAATCAGATAGGGAAGAGGGCTGGCTGGCCTACCACAGATTGTTGTTTTCTAATTAGCAAGTGTTGTGATGACACCCGCACACTTACTGTGGGAGAAGCATGGTAATGCATCTGTATTGCCACAGAATCAGGGAAATGCAGTGACTTTCTGTAGGGAAACCTAGAGCAGATTCTGCCCTGTTGGTTTCCCAACCCAACTGATCTAGACAGTCCAAACCAGCACCCTTCTCAGGGCCCTTGGCAGCCGCTTGCTAAAGTGATTGTTAGATTAATTCCTCAAATGCAAATCATATAAGATCATTTAGAATGTGAGGTAGACAAAAAGAGCTAATTAAATTAGCCCCCCCAGACAAGGAAAACCTTGCTAAGAATCAATTGTTTAATAACAAATAGTAATTCAAATTTTATACTCAAATCAAATCAAATAAACAAATAAAATCATATGTCTCTTTGACTCACATCATATTATAAACCTGCACATTTATTATTATTTAACTTAATTAGTTGGTGGAATTCATCTTTCTGTTGTGAATTTTTATTTTTAATTTAAACTGAAGCAAGAGGCAAAAATTCTAAATGTGTTTCAGTGGTACCTAGTGGTGAATGAGAGAGATATATACCAGGTGTCTCATAGTACCCATATTATTATAAAAGTGTGATTGTCCCCACCTTGGCAGTTCAAGCTCACCAAGCACTCCTCAGAAACCCTATACAGGGTTGCTGTGGGTCAGAACTGACTCAACAGCACTTAACAACAACAACAAATTGATTATTGGAAATTCATATGGTGTTACTTTACCTATTATGTATATATTTGATTCAGCCTCACACCGTTTTAGACTGGGATAGTAAGAGCACAAAAGAAAATTATTTTCTATTTAAACATCTCTATTATATACTTTAATAATTTTATTAAACTATGACATTTTCAAAGTCTTTTTACAAAGATAATTTGAATTACTGTATGTATAAAGGGCTTTAAAGTTTTTGTGGAAACCTATCAATATCTTTAAATTCCATTTTCCATGAATGTTTGGAAACACTCATATGTGTTTTATTGAATTTCTCTTAAATAGCTAGCAGAATAATATCTGTAGTTCAAAGTCTGTCTTTAGTATATAGAAACATTCTTGTCTGGCTGTTCATGAATATGTGAAGTTATACTAGTCTCTGAAAAGTTCCCAAGACATAAGGCTCTCGATAATTTTTTTTAAATGGTAACTCAAATAATATGAATAGGGTTAAATATATAATGAAGTTTGTTTGTTTGTATCTCATCTGATTCTTGACAGGGACTAGGTCAGATAGAAAAAATCATATAAAGCATCAAATGAGAACCCACATTCTTGACAGATTAAAACCAAACTGGCATTTCAATTATATAATTTTCATTGTTTTGCTGTTGAGTCAGTTCTGACTCATAGAGACCCTGTATAAGGTTTCCAAGGAGTGGCTGGTGGATTTGAACAACCGACCTGTGTTCGCAGTCCAGTGCTGATCTGACAGCACCACACTAGGAGTCCATAATTAGTATTACATTTATATTATTATTACACTTAGATGTATTTTCAAGTAACAGAGAGTTTGACTTACCTAATAGCTTAAACTAGGTATGAACCTTGAAAAATAGGAAAGTTATAAGATACTGAATAAAAATTGTTACCTTTATCCTTCGACATCCTGTTTCTGATGTTACACAGGCATCATGAACACAGTAGAGAATTTTCCTTTTATTACATGGCTAATAGGTTACACCCACTTTTATAGTTCCATATAATAAAAGGGGTGGTTCATCCTAAGAGTCAATATTATGCCTTTTAATTAGGCTACCTTATATAACTAAGGGATGAAGTCTAAATTCTCATGTTTCGAGCTTTGAAATTTGATGACTGGCTGCTGAAAAACAATTGCCTAACTTCATTGTTGCCTGTGAATTTGTTAGCTGTATTACAACTCCTTTAGAATGCACTATCACACATTACAGTAGGTAGCAGTGGAGCCTCAAGAGAAGTACCTAACTTTTGCAGAAAATGAATTAACATCCTCTTTTTGAGTAACAGCTAGATGACTAAGAAAAAAAATTAATAAATGACTAGACTTGTTATTTGCTTGTTAAAATTTGTTGTAAATTGCAGTTGAAATGGAATTATTGAAGGCAAAATTACCCCACCAAAATATGAAAAATGCCTTATGTTCTACATTATTTAGTGCCGTCGAGTTGGTTCCAACCCATAGCAACCCTGTATAGGATTTCCAAGGACCAGTAGGTGAGTTTGAACTGCCAATCTTCCAGCTCAAACTGACTTTGCAGTCAAGTGCTTATCCTACAGAGCCACAACAGGACTCCTCTTAAGTGCTCTCAAGTCACTTCCCACTCATAGTGACCCTGTATAAGGTTTCTGAAGCTGAAGATCTTTTGCAGAAGTAGAAAGCCTATCTTTCTCCCAAGGAGTGGCTTTTGGGTTGACACTGCAGGCCATGTGGTTCAAAGTCTAGTGCTTATCCTACAGAGCAATCTATGCATCTATCTGTTGCTCTATCTATCTATCTATCATCTGTCTGTCTGTCTGTCTATGTATGTATGTATGTATGTATGTATGTATGTATCTGTCTGTCTGTCTGTCTATGTATGTATGTATGTATGTATGTATCTATCTATCTATCTATCTATCTATCTATCTATCTATCTGTCTGTCTGTCTGTCTGTCTGTCTATGTATGTATGTATCTATCTATCTATCTATCTGTCTGTCGTCTGTCTGTCTGTCTGTCTGTCTTTCTATCTATGTATCTATGTATCTATGTATCTATGTATCTATCTATCTATCTATCTATCATCTATTTATCTATCTATAGTTGTTAAGTGCCATCGAGTCAGTGTTGACTAGTGAACCTGTATAGGGTTTCTGAAGGAGCTCTGGTAGCGTAGTGGTTACGAATTGGGCTGTGAACCACAAGGTCAGCAGTTCGAAACTACCAGCTGTTCTGCGGGAGAAAGATGAGGCATTCTGCTCCCATAAAGATTTACAGCCTCGGAAACCCTGTACCAGGTCACTATGAGTTTCTGAGCCTTCAATTATTCACCTTGTGGTTTACAGTCCAGTGCTTACCATATGGAGCTATTGTACTCTAATATAAACATGTGTGTGTGTATGTGTATGTGTGTGTTTATCTATCTGTGTTTATATATAAAGTATGTTGTTGCTGTTGTTAAGTGTCGTGTCATCGAGTCAGTTCTGACCCTTTGCAACCCTGATCATTATCCGGCTGTACCACACCAGGACTCCATATATGTGTATATATATGTTTATTTGCATTGGCAGCATTGTAAGAGATGAATAAAGTAAGCCAAAAGTTGATGTTAATTCCTGTCGAGTCAGCTCTGACTCATAGGGACCCTATGCACAACAGAATGAAACACTGCCAGGTCATACGCTGTTCTCAAAATTGTTAAGCTTGAGTCCATTGCTGCTGCCACAATGCCAATCCATCTCATTGGGGTCTTCCTTTTTCACTGACCCTCCACTTTAACAAGCATGATGTCCTTCTCCCGGTACTGGTTCCTCCTAATAACATGTCCTAAGTATGAGAGACAGTCTTCCCTTCTTGGCTTCTAAGGAGAATTTGTCTGTACTGCCTTCAACACAGATTTATTTGTTCTTCCTGCAGTTTATGGTACTTTTAATATTAACACCATAATTCAAATGTATCAATTCTTCAGTTATCTTCTTTATTCATTGTCAAACTTTCACATGCATATATATGAGCCTATTAAAAATTCCATGGTTTGGGACAGGCTTACCTCAGTCTTCAAACTGTTATCTCTGCTCTTGAACACTTGAAAGAGGTCTCATGCAGAAGATTTGCCTAATGGAAGACATCATTTGATTTCTTGACTGCTGCTTCCATGAATGCTGATTGTGGATACAATCAAAATGAAGTCTTTAACAACTTTTATATTTTCTCCATTTATCATGATGCCATTTATTGGTTCATTTGAGAGGATTTTTGTTTTCTTTACATTGATTTACAATACATACTGAAGACTGTAGTCTTTGATCTCCAACAGTAAGTATTTTAAGTTCTCTTCACTTCCAACAAGTAAGGTTGTATCATCTGCATGTCACAGGTTGTTGATGAGTTTTCCTTCAATCCTGATGTCATGTTCTTATTCATGTAATCTAGTTTCTATTTGTTCAGCATGAAGATTGAATAAATATGATCAAAGGATACAACCCTGGCACACACCTTTCCTAATTTTAAACTATTCAGTAGCCCTGTGTTCTTTTCAAAGAACTGCCTCTTGGTCTATGTACAGGTTCCTCATGAGCACAATTTAATGTTTTGGGATACCCATTCTTCACAATGTTATCTATAGATTAGAATGATTCACACAGTCAAAAGCCTTTGCATAGTCAAGAAAACACAAGTAAACAAATTTCTAGTATACTCAGTTTTTAACCAAGTTTCATCTGACATCATCAATGATACTACTCACTACACATCCTATTCTGAATCTGGCTTGAATTTTTGGCAGTTCCCAGTCAATGTATTTTTGCAGCCATTTTTTAATTTTCTTCAGCAAAATTTTACTTGCATGTAATATTAATGGGAAGTCTATGCCTACCTACAGCTCATTTGTCTCATTTACTCTTTTCTGTTTCTGGTCATGTGCAGAGATCTTTTGTTGTTTCTTGGACTTTTTCAATAGTTAGATGTGTTTTCAATTATTACAATGACTGTATGTTGCTGTATCATTAAGCTTACTGATTGCCTCCTTGTGGATATGTTCTCGAGATAGGCTTCCCTTTTCACATCTCTTATTATTCAACTGCAAGTTATCTTAGCAAGTGTTGGTTGGCTATCTATGTAATGTGTAGCCGCTGGTATTGGCTCCTGCCCAGATGCTGGGATATTATAGGGTGTTCTTGTAGCTTGGTTATATGGCCATGATTTCTGCCTCCTCTTGGATAATGTAGGAAAATAAAGCTCCCACCCCAAGGAAAAAGGACAGAAAACAGAAACTAAAAAAAAAAAATACAACAAAAAATCCCATAGCAAATTAGTCCAGTAGTCTTTGCTGAGTAGATCAGTGTACATGCACAACAGAAATGTTCAAGAGTGGATGGGGTGTCCACTACTGTAGGCACCCTCTCTAGTCACTGCCATGGAGATGCACAGAGAGAGAATGAGAAATTAGTGGAAGAAAGATTGATCACACGTTAATCTCTGATGATCGGTTGTTATTGTTGTTGGTAGGTACCATGGAGTCAGTTCCGACTGGGTCTCTCCATATCCACAGTATTCTTCTTCCTGTAATGTGGTTTTAACAGGTGTTGGGTTAACACACTAAGCTCGTACATAGTAGTTGGTGTTGGCTCTTGCCTTTTATGTTGGAGTTTTACAGGGTACAAATATGGACCGACTGTATGGCCAGACCTGCTGTCCCTTGTTAGATAAGGCAGGAATCCTTGCATGTAGTATGAATGATATTGTTCAATGATTTCTGTATTTCAATTAGTCACCTCACTTGGGAAGGCACATAAATATATATCTTTTCCAATTCTTTAGCCAGGTGTCTTTCTTCCAAATCTCTTGGCATAGAAGAGTGTCTCCAGTGCTGCATCAGTTTGTTGTAAGACTTCAATTTGTATTCCATCAACACCAATGCCTTCAGTGCAACTTGAATGTCTTCCTTCAGTACCATCGGTTCTTGATCATATGCTACCTCTTGAAATAGTTGAACATTGATCATTTCTTTTTGTACAGTGACTTTGAATATACCTTTCATCTTTTTTTAATGTTTTTGCATCAGTCAGTATTTTACCCATAGAAACCTTCAATATTTCAAGTTGAGACTTGAATCTCTTCTTTAGTTCTTTCAGCTAGAGAAATGTTGAATGTGTTCTTCCCTTTTGGTTTTCTAACTCCAGGTCTTTGCACATTTTGTTATAATTCTTGACTTTATCTTATTGAGATGCCCTTTGAAATCTTCTATTCAGCTCATTTATTACCTCATTTCTTTCATTCATTTTAGCATCTCTACACTGGAAAGCACATTTCAGAGTCTCTTCTGACATCCATTTTTGTCTTTTTTTCTTGCCTTTTAAATTACCTTTTCCTTTCTTGCTATATGTTGTTCTTGATGCCATCCCTACAACTCTTCTACTCATCTGTCATTAATGTCTCATGCATCAAATTTATTCTTGAGATGGTCTCTAATTTCAGGTGGGATATATTCAAGGTCATATTTTTGCTCATGGATTTGTTTTAATTTTCTTCAGCTTCAGTCTGAACTTGCATATAATCAGTTCCACCTTCTGCCCTTGGCTTTATTTTGGTTGATGATATTAAACTTCATTTTCTCTTCCCATAGAGGCAGGAAATTAAATTCTTCTGTATTTAATCTGGTAAGATCTATGTTTACTGTCACCTTCTAGGTTGTTTAAAAAGATATAATAAGTAATTGATCTTTCAGAATTCTATCATATGATCTCAGCATCATTTCTATCATCAAGGCCATATTTTCCAACGATTGATCCTTCATCGTTGTTTCCAGCCTTCACATTCCAAACACTAGTAATTTTCAATACATCTTGATTACATTTTTGATCTATTTAAGACTAAAGAAGTTGGTAGAATTCTTCAGTTTCATCGTCACTGGCTTTAGTGTTTGGTATGTAAATTTGAATAATAGTAATACTAACTGGTCTTCCTAGTAGGCATATGGATATTTTCCTAACACAGACAGCATTATACCTTAAGATAGATCTTGAAATGTACTTTTTGACTATGAATGTGACACCATTCCTTTTCAATTAGTTGTTTTCAGGATAATAAACCATATGATTTTCGGATTCAAAATGACCAATACCATCCATATCAGCTCACTAATGCCTAGGATATCGACCTTTATGTGCTCCATTTCATTTTTGACAGCATCGAATGTTCCTTGATTCATACTTTGTACATTCCACATTCTGATTATTAATGGATGTTTACAGATGTTTCTAAAACCTTTATTCTATTTGAGTCATCATGGTCAACTCTATGTTGAGAAGGCAGCCCTTCCCCAGTTGTATTTTTGAGTATCTTCTAACCTAATGGGCTTATGTCTGGCACAATATCTAATTAGGTTCTGCTACTATTCATAATATTTTCATCTTCTGAGACCACAGCTGACAATGCTCCTCTGCTATTTATAAGATTTTCAGTGTCTAAACATTCAGAAGCAGTCTACCTCCCCTTCTTCCTATACTGTCTTAGTCTATAATACCTAAAACTGTACACTGAAACTGCTCAGTCTGAAACATGTGTACCTGCTAGTATTTAAAATGTGGATGGCATAGCTTCCAGCTTCACAGAACCACAAAAGCCACCACAGCATGACGAATTGACAGATGGGTGGAAGAAGCCAAAGTAGGGTCAGTAAAATCAATAAAGATGGTGTTGTAGTCATCAGATGGGAAAGATTAAAGTTCTAAACGGGAGAAGATGAAATGAAAAGGAAGGAAATATTTGACCTTTGGGACATGTACTTGAACACTACAGAATTTTGAGGGTGTGGGATTCACAAAAGAAGAGTTTATAATGATTTGAAGTTTTCTAAATTCCTGGAGATAGCAGAAGAAGGGAAACAATGGGATGTGTTTAAAGAAGAGGAAGGGGAAAAGGAGAGTCATCCAGAGCATAAGAGTTTGTAAATGGTTGTTGTTGTTAAGTGCCTCTGAGTCAGTTCTGACTCATAACAACCCTGTGTAGGGTTTCCTAGGAGCAGCTAGTGGGTTTGAATCACTGATCTTAGTATTTGCAGTCTAGTGCTTATCCTTCAGCATTTTAACTTTTCAAAAGCTAAAAAGAAAAAGAAAAAAAAAAAAATGAAGGAAATGATAACCAAAAAGTATTCTTTCAATGTGAAAACTAGAATCTCATTGTGATCTTGCTTAGAGTTTATTGGTAACTTATATCTACTACTGTGACCCTGTCAGATAAACACTAGACTGCTGACCATAAGATGGGTTGTTCAAACCTGTCAGCTGCTCCCTGGAAATACTACACAGGTTCACTATGTGTCAGAATCGACTTGAAGGCACACAACAAGAGCAAAAACATTGCTTAATAAGGAATCCTGGTATAGCACTCTAGGATAAGCACCGGCCTACTAATCTCAAAGTCAGCAGTTTAAGCGCACTGGCTGCTCCTAGGAAACTCAGTACAGGATTGCTAAGAGACAGAACCGACTGGACAGCACTTAACAATAACAATTGCTTAGGAAAGGAGCCCTGGTTAAGCACTTGGCTGTGAACTAAAATGTTAGTGATTCTAGAAGTTCTGAGGCAGGTGGAGTGGAAGAGAGTTGGGAGGGAGTGGGCAAAAATGTAACAGTCTGCTTCCATAAACTTACAGCTTTGGAAACCCCAAGGGCAGTTCCACTTCGTCCAATGGTATCTCTAAGTCAGATTTCAACTCAGAGGAAATGGGTTTGGGTTTTTGTGGATGTTGTTTTGTTTATTAATTAATAAATAGCAAGCATTTCAATAACATTGGACATAACAATCAATACCACAATCATGCCAGATATCTGTTATGATAATAGTATAGCTAACACATGTTTAAGTGATTCAGTTACAGATGGGAAGGGGTTTGATGTTTATCATAATAACATTGACCATCTCTGAATATAAAGAAATAGTTTCAACATAAAATACTGTTGGATTTCCAATTCTGATATTTGTCCATATGGAAAATTTTCATTTCTGCCTAAGTTTCTTGAGAAATTTGGTGATAATTATACTTGTGACTATCATTACTAAAACATCATATTATCACAACTGGAAAGCATTTTTTAAATTCAATATAAAATGAAGAACCTAGCTATAAGCAAAAGAGTGATGATTATGGATATTATTACAAAACGGTTTCAAAATATGCTAAATAAATAAGATTTTCTCAAAACTAATAATACACTTTAGTTATTATTCAGTGTTTAAAGATAAACATTTTAATAACAGATGTTTAGTAATGACTACCTTGGTGGTAAGAGTGCCAGTGTGGCACAGTGGGGTTAATGTGCCAGACTGCAAAGCCATTTGAACTGCAAGGTCAATTTAAGCTCACCAGCTGCTCCTCCTCATAAACCCTATACAGGGTCACTATGGGTCAGAACCGAGTCAATGGCATTTAACAGCCTTGGTGGTGGTTGTGTGTCATCAAATGGGTTCTGATTCATGGTGACCCTATGTAGGGTTTCTAAGGCTATAAATATTTATGGGAGCAGAAAGTCTCATCTGGTAGATTTGAACTGTTGACCTTTCAGTTAGCAGCCACCTCGTAACCCACAACACTACCAGAGCTCTATAACATTAGGTTAGCCATTTAAATCTCTCTGAATTTCCAATTCACAATCCATAAATGAGGAGTGTTGGTGGCACTGAAGAATAAACATTGGACTGCTAACCACAAGATTAGTAGTTCAAATTCATCAGCAGCTTTGCAGGAGAAAGATGAGGTTTTCTGCGCTCATAAAGATTTACAGGCTCAGAAAACCTATACAGAATCACTATGAGCTAGAATCAATTCACAGGCAGTGGGAATTCATAAATGGAAATAGTAAAATCAGCTTAACTAGGGTTATATAGGAAACAAACTAGACAAAATGTGAGAAAACACTTGTTAAACAACGAAGAACCCTATAGCATAGTTGTCTTGGTTTTGTGAGCAGTGTTACAAAAGGCTTATTTATTATGTTGATAATCATTTTCCAGTAACAGGGAAAGCATTAGAGCACAGTCAAGGCAAAATATTTATGAAACATTCAGGTAGAGAAATATTAAAGCTTGAACTCTTCTAAAGTCAAAGGTGATTTACTGTGGTTTGGGGAATAAAAGAAACCTTTGAAGAAATTGCTATAGAGTTATTTTTTTAATTGAGTTGCTGTAATAAAAGAAAATGTAATAGTGCATTATGTTTCCTCAGAACTCTTTGTTCCAGAATCACCAAGATACTTACCGGAATTACTGAACACTCCTCACTCTACTGATAACTAGCGTTTATTGAATGATCTCAATGTGCCAGATTTTGTATTTTTATTATCTCATTTGAGTGCTTTACATTTATCTTCCCATTAAATTCTCGCAACAACTTTAGAGGTAAATCTATTATTTCCCCCATTTTACAGAGGAAGACATTAAGGAACAGAGAAGCAGAATAAATCGCCCTAAGAGTTTTCATTTTTGGTCTGGAAAGGTGTAGTTTAGCACACTTCTGTGGGTAGCTTGAACTATCTGATTATCTTACTAGAAAAAGAGACTCTGCAGCATTTTTGGTTGCCAGTTCTAAGCTTCAGCTATCCCCATTTATCAGTAAGTCAGTTCCCTACCCCCTCCATGTAATTTTCCTCATTTCTAAACACTGAACCTTGATAGTGTGATTCATCTTGTCTGTGCTCAGTAAATACTAGAGGCAAATCACCCACCTGAAAAGAAATCCTTCCTAATATAAATTTCCTGTGTTGTGGTTAAAGAAAATGAAACAAATTAGAATTACTCACTTGTATGTTAAAATGTATCCAAACTACAGTTAATGTTTGGTGAATCATTTATCACCCTCATTGGGAGGTCCCAAGTACAGACCCCAGAGAAATGACCAGTTGATAACAAACTCAGGGCAAATTGAGAGCCAGGTTGAACACAGCTGTCTACTTTTTAAAAAGACTCTTTACTACTATTCCAAATATCAAGGGAACTATTACAATCTTCTTTTTTTTTTTGAGATAAAATTCACAAAACATAAAATTAACCATCTTAACATGTTCAACTAACTGGCACTTGGTACATTCACAATGCTGTGCAGTCACCTCTATTTAGTTCTGAATCGTATTCTTTACCTCAAAAGAAAACCTTGAACGTATTAAGCAATTTCTCCCCATTCCTGGCAACTACTAATCTGCTTTATGTTTCTGTGATACTCTTTATATTTCATTAAAGGGATCAAGGCAATGGGTGTTTTTTTGCACCTGGTTTCGTTCATTTAACTTGTTTTTGAGGTGCATCCATGAGTATACATGAAATGTTTTCTTAGAAAAAATCATTTTAAGACAAATTAGAAAGTCTTAGCAGTCAGTGTAGCACTGTAGGATAAAGCGTTGGACTGCAATATCAGTTTGGACCACAAGTTCAGTGGTTCAAACACAGCAGTAGCCGCTCCTCAGAAATCCTATACAGGATCGCTATGAGTCAGGACTGACTTGATGGCACTTAGCAACATCAGTCAGTAGATTATATATGCCTGACTGAGGGTGTAGAAGTGACAATAGCAAGGCCTGGTAGATAGAAAAAAAAAAAAAACCCATAGAAAACAGAAGCAGCGGGGTGTGTAAGAAATCCAATATAGGTAGGTAAGTGAAGAGAGACTCCTGTTTCTGGGATAACTATGGACAGTGAGTGGTGTCCTGAATCTGAAGATTAAGAGACATTTCTAAGCTTGAGATATTGGTGAAGCCATTGGAATGAATGAAATCAACCAAAAGTGAAAAAGTAGAGAAAAAGTTGAAAATGCAAATGTCTTTAGCAACATGACAGATAATATGAATGAGAACAGTAGCAAATTCATGTCCTGTCTAAAGTCCAGCTATTCAAAGTTTGGCCTACAGAGCAGCAACACTAACATCATCTGAAATGCAGAATCTCAGGCCTACCCCCAGTGCTACAGAATGCCATTATTCATTTTAACATGAACCTAGTTGATTCGCATGCACACTAAACTTTGGGTAGCACAAGTCTACAGATACAATGCTTATTTTACTCTAGAAAATTGTTTCCATCTGGGAATAAGGGAATTGTATTGTCAGGTCTTTTGATTTCCTAGAAATCAATTTCTCAGTTTTAGAAGTTATCAGCTATGTATCAGGGTCCCAGAAGAAACAAAGGGATCCCAGACCATTCAACTGAAGAGATTTGAGTGGAGGGTGTTCTTTCAGAGGCTGGTTAGAATGAAGAGAAAAATAAGGGATGATAAGTCTTTGAATAGCTAGCACTATTAAATCTGCTTGCATAAAAGAAAAGGGAAGGAAATAGTGTTCCCAGAGCCCAATAGGCACTAGAGTGCTAGAGGAACCTGCTGACAGAAACAAGGCTATTTATTGTAGCGAGACACTGAACTCAGTGAGGGAGGAAACAGGCAAGAGAGACCCTGCTTCCTCTCTCTTGATACCTTCTGTTTGGCCAAACCCACCTGGAAACCAGCTTCTGTTATGAACAAATAAACAACCTGGGGCCAATACACAGAATATCTTTGGCTCATGTGACAGCACCGGAGCAGGCCACATACATATAGAGAAAGAAGAAATGCTGTGCACGCCAAACAAATGAAGCAAACACAAGTTTTGGGTTAGATAAAGAATAAAGAAAGAGGACAGTCAAGAATGATGTTCTGGGGAATGCCACTTGGACCACCCCATGCAGATGCCATGCACCGTCTTTTTAAGTGGTGCCATTTTGGGTTAGAAGAAAGAATGCTCAGACTAAGAAGCAGCCCAATAAAGCATCTAACTACCTCCATATGTAGGCACTGCCATTCTTTATTTACCTTTTTAAAATTCTCTTCCTGTTTCTTCCACTTTTATATTGTATTCTATATTTCCAGATTTGTGTTTTTCATCTTGAGTTGAACTATCTTTAATGAAGATTTCAATTCCTTTCATGGAAATAATCCAATCAAATTCAATTAATCCACTCAAAGAGTGGATATCTTCCCTCCTTGTAGATCATATTCCCAGTAGATACTGGTCAGCCACAGGAACAAAGGCTCAAAAGGTGCCCTGCACACCTCAGGCCCTGCACAATGTTTAACACAACTAATTTTAATTTCCACAGATGGTAATCTTCCATTGATCAGATGTTTACATAGTCAAACGTTGTCTGATTTATGGTAAAGTTACTTCATCAGTGTTTTATATTGCTGCTATCTAGCCAAAGTGTGTCCAAAAGCATGACAAATTTAAAACATCAGGAAATCTGTCTCAGCAAATGAAATAAATATTTGCAGAAAACATAAACTCAGATGTGTTTGTTCTAGAATAGTAACCATGATATAATCTCCATTTGTTGATTCTCCCTTCCCCCAGTAGACTTTTGTGCTTTTTTTTTTTTGGTTCTTTGATACCAGTGTAAGTCAAAGAGTACTGCTGCAAAATCACAGAAATCTTTATTAAACAAAAATATCAAAATGGGAAGCTATCATTTCTCAACATAATCTCCATTAAGGTCTGTATGCTTCTAAAGGCGGTACGTCCATCTCTCAAACCTTCCTTGAAGAATTCTGAGTTCTTTGATTCACATATCAAAAGAACAGTTTTAGTATTCTTGAAAGGCTCAAATCATATTTCTTATTACTATTCTTTGAGTTTGGGGAAGAAAGAAGTCAGACGAGGCAAGATAATGACTCTAGGTGGGATGGATCAAGGTTTCATAGGACAGCCCTTGCTACCCTTGAAAAATAGGTAGGTGCATTGGTGTAACTTTCCTGACCTTTTTCTCACCAATGCAGTTGTTGACTTACTTAAAACTTCTTCTTAACAACCCCCCACTAATTCTCCTGTGTCCTTCAAGATTACCCTTTTGGAGTCCCCCCAAAATTGTCACCACAACCTTTTGAACTGACCAGTCTGCCTTGATTTGACCTCATATTCATGAGAAAGGTGGACAGTGAATAAGGAAGACCATAGAAGAATTGATGCTTTTGAGTTGT
>NW_006408554.1:4409831-4410885 GCF_000296735.1 Chrysochloris asiatica | reverse complement strand
CCTGTAAAGGGTCGCTCTAATTTGGAACTGACTAGACAGCACTTAACAACAGCAGTAACACTATACAGGGTTGCTATGAATCAAAACTGACTCGATGGCACTTAACAGCAATAATGACAGATTTCCTCAGAAACCACTGTTTTGATTGGATCCTGTTCTCAGGATTTGTTGGTAAATCCAAGACTTATCCTCATTACATAAAATCATCTTTATTAGCTTCTTCTATCTTGCTTACAAGGCTAATGGAAAGATCAGCTCTTCTAGCTAGCTGATTTTGCATTGAAGCTTTTGGCAACTATCGAGTCTAAAGTTTGCTGAGGTCAAGATGGTCCCTTAAAATTGAAAATGCCAAACCATGTAAGATCCCACCTTCAGTAGTTATAGCATCAATGATAATTCCACGGTATTCTACCACAAGCTTCTGGATTTCGGCTAGTTTCTTCCTTCGTTGAAGTTGATGGTCTTTCCTCTCTTGGCTCATCTTCGAAGTCTTCCCAATCTTACTCAAACCACTGTACCAATAGAAGAAGTTTTATTTCACATGAGGCAGCATTCTCATAAACGTATTGTAAAGTTTCAGTGATTTGAGCAGATGTGTACTTAAGTTTTATTTAAAAGTTGGCATTATCCCTGACCTCAGAAATGTTTTTTTTCCATGAAACAAAAAGCATCTCTGTTTTTATTAAGGCATCCTAATGAGATGAAGAGAATTACTGAGAAAACTAGTCTGTAGCCATCCACTGATCGTAGAAACATGTTGAAACATGTTTTGTTTTGTTTTTTAAAAACTTTTTATTGTGAGTTGAGGAGAGGTTTACAGAGAAGATAATTAAGTTTATATTCAACAAGTAATACATTTTGCTTTATTAAAATGATTGCAATCCACTCCATGTACCTATAATGAACAGTATTTACCTATGTTCAGTTTAACTCTTGTACTCCTTCCTGTGACTCCCTATCAACACTCATGAAAACAGCTACATTCATTTTTCCTCTGCTAAGCTTGCTCTTGTTTATATTGCCTGCCTTTTCACCCATGTTAACATGTGTGTAC
>NW_006408554.1:4405110-4406552 GCF_000296735.1 Chrysochloris asiatica | reverse complement strand
ATGCGTAGTAGAACCCTCCGAGGGTGGGGCTGGGGTGCCCACTAGCTCAGGCACCCCTATAGTCACCAGAATGGAGGTGCACAGTCAGCAAGGGACCAATGAACAGCTACCAAAAGAGAAGAATGTCCATCTCCCCCACGTGGTCTCACCCAAGATGGCGGCTCCTGGAGCAGCCGAGCGTCCTGGACTAGAAAGTAATAGATTTCTTGCTTCTGCCACAAATTCCCCCAGCTGTGATCCTTTCAACCTTCTAAGTATTCCTTTATATGTGGTTCAGAATTCTGGGACCATGCCCTGAGCCTGCTTGGTCGGGTATTCTGCGTTGTTGTTGGCGGAGCTCTCTGCTATACATCCACCCGATCCGCCATCTTGTTTGTTCTCCATCGAAACATGTTTTGCTTCTAATAAACCCACACATACAGGAACTGGAAGGCTAGTAATAATACTTTTTTACTTACCCTCAAACATTTTCATAATGTTACTTTATTTTGCTTGCACTGAAACAACTGGATGATCTGGTATACAAAATGAACTATCATTAGAACCATATATGCTTTTAATTGTTTTGACTTGTTGGTGATAAATTTGCATTCTTTTATTAATGCTCCTACCTACTGATTCTTTGTAATGTGGTGATGTTGTTGTTGTTATGAGTTGGTTCTAACTCTTACTCAAATATTTTTCACCTCAAGTTTATACTCTTCTATGTAGCCTGGCTTATGAATCTTGTATGTGATGTAATATCATGTTTTTGTACTACTAGTACTATGAAATGATAAGTTGGGTTTATATGTTTGTATTTATTTGCTTTTCATACTTATTAGTATTGCCTACTTCTGACATCCTGTGTACATAAATGTTGGAGAATGCAATGTTGAGAAGATCATGGGACTTTCATTCAAAATTTACACAGCCAACAGCCACAATGTTGTTGAAATCCAACTGCTGTTTTTCTTTGATAATGCCGTGTTCCATTTGATGAGACCCAGAGGATAAACCATAACTGTTGTTGTTAAGGGCATCAAGTCAGTTTCAACTCATATATACAGGGTTTCTGAGGCTATAAATCTTCACAAGTGCAGAAAGCTTCATCTTTCTTCTAAAGATTGACTGGTGGGCTCAAACCACCAACCTTGTGCTTGGCAGTCTAGCATTTATACTACAGTCACGGCACTCTCCAGCAACCTCAGGGGTTCAAGCTTACCAGACACTTCTCAAAAAACCAACACAGCATTGCTATTGATCGGAACCAACTCGATGGCACTTAACAACAACAATAATTATGGTTAATTCAAAAATGGTTACAACAGTACATTGACAGGGAACTGCCACAGGTTCAAGATGGATTCAGATGAGAACATGGAAAGAGGCATGTAATTGCTGACATCAGATGGATCTTGGCTGAAAGCAGGGAATGCAAGAAAGATGTTTATGTGTGTTTT
>NW_006408554.1:4401910-4403255 GCF_000296735.1 Chrysochloris asiatica | reverse complement strand
TCTGCTCCCGTAAAGATTTACAGCCTCGGAAACCCTGTGCAGGGTCGCTATGAGTCGGAACCGACTCCACGGCACTTAACAACAACAACAACAAGGTCACTATGAGTGGGTACCAACTTGATGGCACCTGCAACAACAACAACAATAATTATGGTCATCTTATTCCTCTTTGTCAGTGTTTGATTTGGATGGAAATACCTAGAACTCAAGTAGAAATTGGCTGGGGATATTAAGATTCTAGAAACAATTTCTTTATTTGATGAAAGAAAAGACCATCGATAAAAGACCCTTTCAGCGTGTATCCTTTCTTCAAAGAAGTACTTTTAGCATAGTAGTTTACACATGGGGTGCTTGTCTTAAGATCAGCAGTTCAAATTCACCAGCTGCTTTATGGGACAAAGATCATGCCTTCTGCTCCTGTAAGGTACAGGGTCACTATAAATTGGAACTGATTCAACAGGACACCACCACCACCACCATCCTTTTCTCAACTATGGGGATTACCATGTGAAGGTTTGATGCCTGGAACTGTGGCAACTGTATGTAATCATGGGGCAACCAATATTCTAAGAAGAATATTTTTAAGATGAACAGATTCTTTGATGCATTGAGCATCATTCACTGAGCTATGGAATCAACCCTAGAACTGCTTTGCTCTGTATTTTTGCTAGTAAACAATAAAAGTGTTATCTTTTTACAGAAAATAAAATTCCCTTTAGTACATAGCCTCTCCTAACTTCTCACCAAAATGTCATTGATGACCCAGAAAATGTACTAGTAATTCATTCAACAATAACAACAAAAAAGGCAATAATTCAAACACTGTAAAAAGAGAGGACTGATTAAAATCAAGCAGAAATTTCCCCACTAATTTTAGATTTATTTATTTTTATTGGGAGGTGGCACTCATTGCCCATATTTTCAGGAACAGATAAGACCAAGAGGAATTTCTTCCGTCATCTGTTTACCAGCTGACAAGACATGAGACATTGTGGTAAGGGAAGAATTAGTATCAGTAGCTTTTCCTGTGGCTTCCCCTGTTTTTGTCAACAGAGTTTATTGATCGTAAACTTATCTGGGAAAGTACCATCATATTTCAGGGATTCACACCAACCTTTTCTGTGATGACTCAAGCTTGTAACATTAAGACATGTTGAGTAAATATAGGTATGGTAATATAAATTCCTTTTGACATCATAAAATAGAGTATTGTTTGTTTAAACATCTTGTGCTAAAGAAACACCATTTTTTTAAAAAACATCATTCCTTTATAAAAATATTCAAACCACACTGATAAACATGATCTGTGTATCATAATATGCCCTTTGAATCCACAAAGCTACAG
>NW_006408554.1:4399592-4400240 GCF_000296735.1 Chrysochloris asiatica | reverse complement strand
TGACAGCAGCCAAGTTCTCTCAGTAATGTACTTCTTTTACACTCATTAGGGTGCCTTCCAAAAAAGAGCAGTCAATACAGTGACTTCTGAGAGGACTTCTTGGGCTAGTTAAATTCAAGGCAAAGAATTCAGCTGTGAAGGTTATGGCAACTATTTTGGGGGAAAATTCAAAGTGGTAATCTTGGTAGATTTTCTTGAGGAACACAGAAAAATCATGAAACTTCTAAAGACGTTTTAAGAAAACTCAAAATGGCATGGGTGAGAAAAACACCAGGAAAGTTTCACCAAGCAACTTTATTCAATCATGACAATGTACCTAACTCATTCCTGAAGGGTAACAATTCTCTATCCTATGAGAATTTCATTGGGAAACTGAAGTCCATCCACCTTGCATACCTGATCTAGCCCTTTCACACTTCTATTTGTTCCCAAATTTAGCAAAAAAAAAAACAATTTGAAAGATGTATAATTTGATTTCCTCTAGGATGCCTGGTGTGGCACTGTAGGATAAGCACTGGATTGCAAGGATAGTTTGAACCACAAGGTCGGCAGCTCAAACTCACCAGCCACTCTTGGAAACCCTATTATGGATAGCTACGAGTCAGAACTGACTTAATTGTACTTAACAATAACAACAACAGGATGCCT
>NW_006408554.1:4396237-4397814 GCF_000296735.1 Chrysochloris asiatica | reverse complement strand
CATTTTTGTTTGGGGTTTTTCCTGGTAATCTTTCTTCTGTTGTTCTAGCTGTTCCAGGCTGATCTGCTTGTTCTTTCTAGTGGTAATGTTCCACCTCAGAAGGTTCTGGATAGGGCTCAGGATTCCACCTAAGGTCCTATACATGGCAAAGGATCCACAAGAAGCCTGTTTCACTGGGCAAGTTTAGAACCCTTGTCAACAAGCTTTTGTATTCCCTTATGAAAAACGTTTTTTAGGCTAAGCTGCAGGCCACTAATTCACTGCCATCTTAACTTCTTCACCAGGGTTGAATCTTAGTTCTTGAAAGGCTGGTTTCAGGGAACCCAATAGGTGAAAGTCTGATGGAGCAAGATCAGGAATATAGGGAAGATGCTTTAACACCTCAAAATGAAGCCTTTGCAGAGTGTCAACAGTGTGGGCAGAGGTGAGCAGATGTGCATTATAATGCAAGATCACAACACCCTTGGATAGTAGTCCTCTGTGTTTAATGCAAATTTTAGCTCTTCAGTGAGCATCTCATTGTAATGAGTACTATTGATTGTTGAACCTTTTTCCTGATAATGTTCTAATGCTGGCCCTTGAGAAACCCTGAAAACTGTAAGCATCAATTTTCCAGCTGATGGTTGACTTTTGAACTTTTTTTTGGCAATTGAGGATATTTCCATTCCATACTCTGCCATTTACTCTCAGGCTTATAGTGATTAATCTGTGTTTTTTTCCGTGTTGTTTTTTTTTTTTTTTTTAACTTTTACCTTCCTTTGAGTATTAACCTAAGTTTTGTTTGCAGCTGTCCAAATGTTTCTGTTTATGCTCTTCCATGAGTTGTTTCGGTGGTCATCTTGCACAAACTTTTCAAAACCCAAGTCTGTTATGGATTATTTCATAGGCAATGCTATGCTGATCTGCAAATGATATGCCACATAACTCGTCACTCATCTGCTCGACAGAATCATTTCATGTGCACACTCAGTGCGGTCATCAGTCATGGACATGGAATTTTATATAACCAGAGTGAGGATAATTTTTGGGGGGCGGGGGAGATGAGAGGCAGCTTGCCTTTATTGAGGACCGGGTCCAAGGGCATATAGCTGACTTCAATCAAAGGCCACGCACTTGATCTTGAAGTTCACGTCCGCCTCTAGGAAATTGATGGCCTCCAGGTTGAAGCAGTTGGGGAACTTGAATGTGTAGCCATCCAGCAGCTTTATGCTCAGGTCAGTCTGGTCGAAGGAGATGCACACCTCTAAGACACTGCCAGTCAGGAAGGGAATGTCATCTCCCGCTGCTCAGCACCCCAGGCCCCACCATCCTTGCTGTTACACATGATGGTATTGATGTCCCCATGGGCGTCGAAGCAGGGGTTGAAGTGCAGGCACAGGTTGTTGGTGTCTTTGCCCAGGTTCAGCATGAAGCTCTTGGCATCGGGGGCCACCTGGCCCCACACTCGGAGACACTTCCTGGGTTTGAGATTCAGGTCGCTGGCGACCAGACCACAGGCCATAGCTGAGGGCAGTGGGTGATCCTGGGATGGCTGCACCAGCTGTCTGAAAACTTCACAGAGAGGAGAGGAGGATAAT
>NW_006408554.1:4387673-4396092 GCF_000296735.1 Chrysochloris asiatica | reverse complement strand
GGACTTCTGTACACACAAAAAGTGTCCCAACTTTTACTTATCTTTCTGTGCCGTTGAGTTGGTTCCAATTTATAGCGTCCCTGTATAGGGTTTCTAAAAGGCAACCTGTGAGTTGTTGTCTGGTGCTTTATCCTACAGCACCAAACCAGGACTCCTATCTTTCTGTACTCAGATATATCTACATAATACAATCTTTAAAGTATCCAGACCTGTCATCCTCCTAGTTTTGTTCTGATTGAAAGAAAAGATGTGATCGGTTTGATTATGACACTTAAATTTTTACCAAAGTGTCTGTAGGCATTTGCATCCTACACTTTCCTTTTTTTTTTTCTTAACAAAAACATCTGTAGAGAATATTTCAATAAATATTTACCTCATGTAGTACAGTAGGATACTGAAAGCTATGACCCCACATCTGGGATTTTGGTACCACTCAAGGAATATTTAGGAAGATAACGGGAAGGAGGTGGCTAAAAGAGAAAGTTAGGAAAAAGTTCTTAAGTTTTCTGTTTTGTTTTTATTTAACTGTGTACATGCCCTGTTTGGAAATTTGATAACGGATGGCAGTTTTTATAGTATTAAAGAATTGTTGCTAATTTTTTAAAGAGTACTTTAAGATACCAGTTCAGGCTAGAGCATTTGGAAAGAGCATTTCTGTAGGAAAAGGCCACTTTGGGCAACTCTGAATAAAAAACGTGTTGACTCGCACCAGCCTGGTGCCATGCGTCAGGATGGGCAAAGGGGACCCCAAAAAGCCACTGGGCAAAATCTCAACACCCCTGCTTCACGGTGTTCTCCAAGAAGTGCTCTGAGAGATGAAAGACCATGTCTGCAAAGGAAAAGTCTAAGTTTGAAGATATGGCAAAAAGTGCCAACATGACTGGGAGTTGAAAGAGTACATGCCTCCCAAAGGCGATAAGAAAGGGGGCGGAAAATCCCATTGCTCCTAAGAGGCTACCGTCTGCCTTCTTCCTGTTTTGTTCTGCATATCGCCCAAAGATCCAAAGTGAACAGCACGGCCTATCCATTGGGGATACTGCAAAAAAAATTGGATGAAATTTGATCTGAACAATCAGCCAAAGATAAACATCCATATGAACAGAAAGCAGCCAAGCCAAAGGAGAACTATGAAAAGGATATTGCCGTATTCCGTGCCAAGGGCCAAAGTGAAGCAGGAAAGAATGGTCCTGGCAGGCCAACAGGCTCAAAGAAGAAAGAACCAGAGGAAGAGGAAGAGGAAGATGAAAAGGATGTGGCTATCCTGTAATAATGCGTAGAGCATGCGTGTGTACTCAGGCAATTGTTTGCCT
This sequence comes from Chrysochloris asiatica, assembly GCF_000296735.1. Taxonomy (NCBI): domain Eukaryota; kingdom Metazoa; phylum Chordata; class Mammalia; order Afrosoricida; family Chrysochloridae; genus Chrysochloris; species Chrysochloris asiatica. Next base: position 4,394,782 of record NW_006408554.1, on the reverse strand, counting down.
AAGAATGTGAATTCAAGTGCAGCTCATTGTTAGCTTCAGTATAAAAACTGTACATGACGTTTGTATAGCTGAGAAGATTCTTTATAGAGAAAATACTTTTTAAAAATGCCGGCTGTAGCTTTCTGAGGGGCTACTATATAGGTATGTAAGGTCAGCTTGAATTGCAAAGTCGGCATTTCAAGCTCACCAGCCACTCCTCGGAAACCCTGTACAGGTTTACTATGGGTCGGAACTGACTCAACAGCACTGAACAACAACTATATACATTTAGAAGGCGCTCTGGTAGCGTAGTGGTTACGAATCAGGTTGCTAATCTCATGGTCAGCAGTTCGAGCCTACCAGCTGTTCCATGGGAGAAAGATGAGGCTTTCTGCTCCAGTAGATTTACAGCCTCAGAAACCCTATGCAGGGTCGCTATGAGTTGGAACCGACTCCAAGGCACATAACAACAACAGCATATACATTTAGATTTTAAAGGTTCTGGTGTTAACTGTTTCTAAATATTCAAAGTATTGAATTTCTTGACATGCTTATAGTAGCAGCAAACTCCTAAGAATTCATTTGTATAGTAAATATTGGGGGTTTTAGGATGTTGCTTTTGGTTTCTTTGGTTTTTTAAATGGTAATAAAATGATGTATATTATTTAAAAAACAAAAGAGTCTTTATGGTTTATAAAGTTCCTATGTGGTGCAAATGGTTTGTACTCTGTTACTTACCGCGAACCTTAAGGTCAGCGGTTCGAAACTACCAGCTGCTCCGCGGGAGAAAGATGAGGCTTTCTACTCCCGTAAGGATTTACACCCTCGGAAACCCTGTACAGGGTCGCTGTGGGTCGGAACCGACTCGATGGCACTTAACAACAACAACAACAACAACTTACCTAAAGATTGGTGGTTCAAATCCACTCAGCAGTTCTGTGGAAGAGAGGTAAAGATTGTTATTGTTGTTGTTGTTGTTAAGTGCCATCAAGATTGTAATTAAGTGCCATAAATTGATTTTTTACTTAAAGCATCCCATGAGACAGAGTAAAACAGCCACATAGGGTTTTCTAGGCTAATGTTTTATGGGACCAGATGGCAGGTTTATCTCCCAAGAAGTTGTTGGGTGAGTTCAAATGTCCAACCTTTCAATCAGTAGCTGAGCAATTAACCAGGACTCCTTCCCTAAAGACTCCAGCCAAGTGGAGCTCAGTTCTACTCTGTAACACATAGGGTTACCATGAGCTGGCGTCAACTGAATGGTAGGCAACAACAGGTTTGGGGAGTTGTTGTTTTAAAGTGATTTATAGGTACAGACAGATATTGACAGATGAAATGATGTGATGGCTGGTATTTCCTCATAAATAATGTGGGGAATGGAAAATATAGATAAAGTTGAAACAAGATTGGTCATAAATTGCTCATTGTTTGAAGCTAAGATATGATTACATGGTGGTTCATTATACTATTCTGTCTACTTAAAAAATTGTATTAATATACTACATATAAACATTAACTATTAGTACATACCAAAAAGTACATATATCATTATGAAAATTTCAATTAATTTTCAAAAAAATTAATAGACCTATGTAACTGCACATAGATGAAGAAACAAAACATTACCAGAACTTCAAAAGATCCCATGTGTGTGCCTTTTAATAACACTCCCATTTTCTCAGTGGTAATCACCAACATCACACCTTTGTCTTTTTTATGTACTTCATATAATGCTTCCATAAGGAGCTCTGGTAGCGTAGTGGTTACGAATCGGGCTGCGAACCTTAAGGTCTGTGGTTCGAAACTACCAGCCGCTCCGCGGGAGAAAGATGAGGCTTTCTACTCCCGTAAAGATTTACACCCTCGGAAACCCTGTACAGGGTCGCTGTGGGTCGGAACCGACTCGATGGCACTTAACAACAACAACATAATGCTTCCATAGAATATACATTCTTTTGTGACTTGCTTTTTCACTTAATATTAGGATTTTGAGATTTCTTTGAGTAGTTTATAAATACTTGATTCTTATTTATGAAATATTAAATACATGAATATCCATAATTTATGCATACATTCTACTCTTGATTGACATCTGGCATATCCAGTTTTTTTCCTGCTGCAAATTGAATCGTTATCAAAATTCAGATTCCTATCTTGGTGGATATAATTGTATGTTTTTTGTTGCATATATACCCAAGTGAATTATTGGGTCATAAAAACTAAGTTTTTAGTTGGAGTAGGTCACATTAAACTGTTTCCCAAAGGAGAATTATAACAATTTATAATCCTTCCAGCATTATTTAAGCATTCCTATTTCTCCACATGTTTGCAACCCTTGGTACTATTCATCTTTTTCATTTTTAATTTTGGCAGAAATGTAGCAGCATCACGCTGGGCTTTTAACTTGACATTACCTAATGACAGTGACATGGAGCACTTTTTTGTAGGTTGATTGGCTAATCGGATATCCTCTTTTGTGATGTGTGTGTTTATATATCTTATTAATATTTGGGGATTCTTTTTTTTTTTAATTAATTAGTGAAGGTACTTTGGGAGCTTGGTGGTTCTGTAGAATAAACACTAGGCTGCGAACCACAAGACTGGCAATCTGAATGAGACTTTCTGCTCCCATAAATAAACATTTACAGCCTCAGAAATGCTATGCAGAATCACTATGACTCGGAAATGACTTGGCCACACTGAACATCAACAAGAATACTTTATCTAGTTTAAATAAACTTTTTTTTCTTTTCGGCTATATGAGGGAATATCTTCTACCTCTCTGTGAGTTAGCGTTTCTTTCTCTTAACTTTTGGTATAGTCCAATTTAAGAAAATCTCCCCTGTATCTTCCATGCTTTTTGTGTACTAAATAAAAACACTTTATTCTAAATCACAAAGATAACTTGTTAGCATTTCTTTCTAAAAGCTCTGATGTTTTACCATCACATGTAAACATTTATACTCTGTATGGAATTAGTTTTTAAGTATAGTGTGAGATAGGGGTCAAAGTACACTCCCCTCCCACATGAAAATTTAATTAGCCTAGCACTGTTTATCATAAAGCTGAGTACAGGATGTTTAAACAAATGTATTGCTTTCCAATGCATTGCTAGGTCAGCTTTGCTATGAATTAGGTGTTGTCTACAACCCTATGCCTGTGTGTGACTTGAGCCCTCTCATCTTCCACCCATGCTCAGAATTGTCTGAATATCTATAGGTCTATTTCTGGACTCTTGATTTAATCCTCATGATCAGTTTATCTATTTTTTCCATTAGGTAAACTCTGTCTTAATGCTGTTACTGATGATACTTTAATATCTTTGTCTGCTAAGTCAGTATCTAGAGCATGTGACTCGGCTTTTCTGTCTAGTAATTGTTGATTATATTAAGCTTTTAATATGAGAAACATAAAGATTCTAGATGAGGTAATTTTCCACCAAAGGGGTTTCCATATTTCTTTCCTTAGAAAGATAAGGAGAAAAGATGAAGAGCCCAATTTAATAAAACACTGCACTGCGGTCAGGGCTGCATTGCAGTTTTATAAACCTTAGTCTGAGTCTGATTTACCTACGCTTTTAAGGCGTGGACGTTCAGGAATTTGAATTGAGATACTTTGGCCCTTGCCGCCTTACTTTTGAAGCACTGTAGGGACGGTGTTTCTGCCATTCAGAGATTCTAAGCATATATCTTTAGAGCCTCACTCCATACAGATTTACGTTTTGCTAAGTACCGTATGGAATACTGGCTGTGTTTTTGAGGCAAGGGACTTACTTACTCTGTCTTTAGAGGTGTTTGTCCAGCTCCTCAGCCTCTCATACACAATGCACTCACTCACTGCCATTGAGTTGATTCCAGCCTTGTAATGGACTTCCTAGGCTATAAAGCTTTTCAGGATCAGAACGACTCACATTTCTCTAGTGGATTTGAACTGCTAGTGATCAGTGCTTATCTGCCACCAGAGCTCCTTTGTACATAACTTGTTAACTGCCATCAAGGCGGTTCCGACTCATAGTGACACTGTATGTGGTTTCCAGGGAGCAGCTGGTGGGTTTGGACTGCCAACCTTGTGGTTTACAGTCCAGTTCTGATCCTATAGCACCACACCAGGGGTCTCAGCAAATCCTTTGGGGGAAGTTTGCCATGTAATTGAGCCCTTTCTAGTTTCCAACTCCATGTCTTTGCATATTTCAATATACTAATTGACTTTATTTTCTTAAACTGCCCTTTGAAATCTCTCTTTGGTTCTTTTACTTCCTTATTCCCTCCAGTTACTTTAGCTTTTATACAACCAAGAGCAAGTTTCACAATCTCTTTTGACACCCATTTTGGTCTTGCCTCTTATTTCTGACTTTTTAATGACCTTTTGCTTGCTTCCTGTATGAGGTTCTTGATGTCATCCCACAACTCTTCTGGTATTCAGTCATTAGTGTTTAATATACAAAATTTGTTCTTGAGATGGTCTCTAAATGTATTCGAGGTCATGCTTTGGTTCTCTTGAACATGTTTTAATTTTCTTAAGCAAGTTCAATCTGGATTTGCATATGAGGAATTAGCGGTTTGTTCCCCTTGCCTTATTTTAACTGATTATATTGAGCTTCTCCATTGTCTCTTCCACAGACATAGTCAGTTTGATTCATGTGTATTCATTATAGTGAAGTCCCCATGCTTGTTGTACATAAGTGCCATCATATTGGTTCCAACCCTTTGCATAACAGAACAAAACACTGTCTAGTCAGTGCAATCCTCACTATCATTGTTACTTTTAGTCCATGAGTGTTGATTGTGGATCCAAGCAAAATAAATTCTTTACTTGGATTTTAAAACAATTTAATGCTTTCTCTGTTTATTATGATACTTTTATTGGTTTTATTGTGAGAATTTTTGTTTTCTTTACTTATAGGTACAATCCATACTGAAATCTGTAGTCTTTGATCTTCCTCAGTAGGTATTTTAAGGCCTCTTCACTTCCAGCAATCAATATCATTTGCATTTAATAGGTTGTTAATGAGTGTTCCTATAAACTTGATGCCATGTTTTTCTTCATATGATCCAGGTTTTTAGATTATTTGCTCAGCATAAAGATTAAATAATTATGGTGAAAGAATATAACCCCAGCACGCACCTTTCCTGATTTTAAACCATTCAGTATCCCCTGGTTCTCTTCAAATGAGTGACTATAGGTCTATGTACAAGTTCCTCGTGAGCACAATTATGTGTTTTGGAACACCTGTTTTTTACAATGTTATCCATAGTTTGTCATGTTCCACACAGTAGAAAGTTTTTGCATACTAAATAAAGCCCAAGTAAACATCTTTCTGGTATTCTCTATTTTCAATCAAGATTCATCTGATGTCAGCAATGATATCTCTAATTCCATGTCCTCTTCTGAATCTGGCTTGTCTTTCTGACAGTTCCATGTCAATGTACTGCTGCAAAATTTTTTTTGAATTAGCTTCAAGGCAATTTTCTTGCATGTGATATTTTCTTGCATGTAATATTGTTTGATGATTTCCATATTCTGTTGGGTCACCTCTCTTTGGAGTGGACACAAATATGAATCTCTTCCAATCAGATGGCCAGATAGCTATCTGCCAAATTTCTTGGCACATATGAAGGATCACCTCCAGTGCAGCATCAATTTGTTGAAAGATTTCTATTTGTTTTCCATCAATTCCTGGAGCCTTGATTTGACAATGCCTTTAGTGCAGCTTAGTTTTCTTCCTTCGGTTGATTGTTAATCATATGCTAATTCTAGAAATGGATGCACATTGACCATTTCTATTTGATACAATGATATCAAGAACATCATACAGGAAGAATGTTAAAAATCATTAAGAAGACAAGAAAGAAGGAAAAGATAAAAATAGATGTCAGAAGAGACAGTGAAACTTGCTCTCCAGAATAGAGATGCTAAAGCAAATGGAAGAAATGAGGAGGTCCAAAAGCTGAACAGAAAATTTCAAAGGTCAGCTCATGAAGACAAAGTCAAATATTGCAATGAAATGTGCAAAGATCTGGAATTAGATAACCAAAAGGGAAGAACATGCTCAGATTTTTCTCAAGCTGGGGGAACTAAAGAAAACATTTAAGCCTTGACTTTCATTATTCAAAGATTCTTTGGATAAATTATTGAATGATGCAGAAAGCATCAAATGAAGATGGAAGAAATACACAGAGTCACTGAACCAAAGTGCAATGGTGGATGTCCAACCATTTCAAGAGGTACCACATGATCAAAAGCCAATGATACTGAAGGAGGAAGTCCAAGGTGCATTAAAGGAATTGGCAAATAACAAGGCACCAGAAATTGATGGAATACAAATTGATATATTTTAAGAAACTGAGGTAGCACTGGAGGCACTCACTCATCTATGCCAAGAAATTTGGAAGACAACTATCTGGCCAACTGAATGGAAGAGATCCATACGTATGCCCATTCCAAAGAGAGGTGACCCAATGACCCAACAGAATGTGGAAATCATCAAATATCTTTGATATTTCATGGCTTGGATAGATGTATCTTAGTCCTCAAGTAAAATTTTACTAAAGGTAATATAGAAACGGCTGCAACCATACATTGATAAAGAACTTCCAGAGGTTCAAGTCAGATTCAGAAGAGGCTGTGGAACAAGGGATATCATTGCTGATGTCCAATGGATCTTGGCTGAAAGCAGAGAATACCAGAAAGATGTGTATCTGTGCTTTATTGACTACACAGAGGCTTTCAATTGAATGGATCATGATAAACTATGAACACCATTGCAAAGTATGAGTATTCCAGAACACTTAATTGTGCTCATGAGGAATCTGTACATGGACCAAGAGGCAGATGTTCGAACAGAACTTGGGAACACTAAATGGCTTAAAATTAAGAAAGGTGTGTGAAAGGGATGTATTATTTCACTATAATTATTCAACATGTATGCAGAGCAAATAATACGAGAAGCTGGGTTATGTGAAGAAAAACATTACATCAGGATTGGAGGAAGGCTTATTAACAACTTGCAATATGCACATGATACAATCTTGCTTACTGAAAGTGAAGAAGACTTAAAATAGTTACTGATGAAGATCAAAGAGCACAGCCTTTGGTATGGATTGCATCTCAATGTAAAGAAAACAAAAATC
>NW_006408554.1:4384872-4387228 GCF_000296735.1 Chrysochloris asiatica | reverse complement strand
TGGTAAGGTGGAGGGTCAGAGAAAAAGAGGAAGACCCCCAGCGAGATGGACTGGCAAAGTGACAGCATCAAAGGGCTCAAGCATAGCAACAGTGTGAGGTTGGCCCAGGACCGGGCAGTGTTTTGTTCTATTGTGCCTAGGTTTGCTATGAATCAGTACTGACTCGATGACACGTAACAACAACAACAGCAACAACAGTGACTTTGTATGCTTTCCATCTTCTTTTGATGTGTTTTGCATCTTTCAATAATTGCACCTTCAATATTGCACATCAACGCTTGACTTGTTTCTTCTGTTCTCATTGTGTTCTTCCATTTTGTTTTTCTAGCTCCAGGTCTTTCTATATTTCTTTATAATGCTTGATTTAATCTTCTCATGATGCCCTTCAGCTGTTTTATTTCTTCATTTCTTCCACTTGCTTTAGCTTTCTGTATGCTCAAGAATACGTTTTTTAATCTCTCTGACATCCATTTTGGTCTTTTCTTTCTTTTCTGTTTAATGACCTATTGCTTTCTTACTGTATGAGGTTCTTGATATCATTCCACAATTCTTCTGGTCTTTAGTTAATAGTGTCTAATGTATCAAATCTGTTCTTGATATGGTCTCTAAATTCAGGTGGGAAGTAGTCAAGGTCATATTTTGGCTCTTGTGGAGTTGTTTTAATTTTATTCAGCTTCAGCATGAACTTGCATATGAGCAATTGATGATCTGCCCTTGGCCTTATTTTGACTGATGATATTGAGCTTTCCCACAGATATAATCAGTTTGATACCTGTGTATTTCATGTGGTGATGTACATGTATACAGTTACCTTTTATGTTGTTTAAAAAGGTATTTTCAGTTGTTGATCTTATAAAATTCTGTCTTGTTATCTTAAGCAAAATATGTAAAGCTATGTTTTCAAGCTACTGATCCTCTTCCAACTTTCACATTCCAATCACCAGTACTTATCAATGCATCTTGATTACATGATTGGTCATTTCAGAGTGAAGATGATAGAATTTTTCAATTTCATCAGCCCTGGCTTTAGTGGTTAGTGCATAAATTTGAATAACAGGCCAGGTATTAACTGATCTTCCTTGTAAGTGCATGGATATTTTCCTATCACAGGCAGTACTGTTCTTCAAGATAGATCTTGAATTGTTCATTTTCATAACAAATGCAACACCATTCTTTTTGAATTTGCCCTTCTTGGCATAATAAAACATAAAATTGTCAGATTCAAAATGGCTAATACCAGTCCATTTCAGATAACTAATGTCTAGGATATTGATCTTTGTGCATTCCATTTCATTTTTGACAGCTTCCAATTTTCCTAGATTCATACTTTATACATTCCATATTCTGATTATGTTTGTAGTTGTTTCTCCTTATTCTGAGTTGCACCCTCTCAGTAAACGTAGGTTTCAAAAACTTTACTCCTGATTCAAGCCATTATGGTCAACTTTCCTTTGAGAAGGCAACACTTCTGCAGGGCTCATCCGGAGGGCTCATCTTCCGGCACTGTATCTGCCAGTGTTCTGCTGTTATTCATAAGGACTAAATCTTCAGAGCTAGTCTGCCTCTCCTTTTTCCTAGTCTGTCTTATTCTAGAAGCTCCAATGAAACCTATTCACCATGGATAAGGCTGCTGGTATTTAAAATACTGGTGGCATAGCCACCAACATCACAGCAATATGCATGTCTCCACAGAATAACGAATTGACAAATGCAACCCCAGTATAACAGACTGACAGATGAGTGGTAGTGATGCTTCCTAGATGCAAGTCAATTTGGTGTTGTTCAATAATTTACCCATAACGTCCTTCAATATTGCAACCCAAGGCTTGAATTTTTTTCTTCATTTACTTCAACTTGAGAAATGCTGACCATGTCTCTTTTTGTGTTCTAACTCCAGGTCTTTACACATTTCATAATAATACTTTACTTTGTTTTCTCGAGTTTCCTTTGAAACCTTCCATTCAGCTTAGTTATTTCATGATTTCTTCCTTTCGCTTTAGCTTTTACAATTTCTAGAGCAGGTTTCAGAGTCTCTTCTGACACTTACCTAGATTTTTTTTATTTCTTTGTTGTCTTTTTAATGACCTTATGGGTTCTTCATATTTGAGGTCCTTAATGTCATTCATTCCACAACTTGTCTGATCTTTAGTCATTGGTGATCAGTGTGGCAAATCTATTCTTGAAATGGGTCTCTAAATTCTTGTGGACTTGTTTTACATTTCTTCAGGTTCAATTTATGAAACAATTCATGAGCAATTGATGCGCTGTTCTCCAGCAGTCCTTTGACTTTTTCTGACAATGATCTTGAACTTCTTCATAGCCTCTCTTGCAATTGTATCTACTTAATTCCTTTGTA
>NW_006408554.1:4382121-4383952 GCF_000296735.1 Chrysochloris asiatica | reverse complement strand
AAGAATGAAGTCCTTGACATATGGATATTAGCCTATTACTGACAGCATTGTACTGTGAAGGATAGATCTTGGAATGTTTTTTTAAACCATGAATGCAAAGCCATTTGTCTTCAGTTTGTCATTCTCATCATAGAAGACCATATGCTTATTTCATTAAAAATGACCAATACCAGTCCATTTAGCTCACTACTTCCTGGGATATCAATCTTTATGCATTCCATTATATTTTTGATACTTTGTACATCCCATCTTCCAATTATTAGTGGATATTTACAGGGGTTTTTTTCCTTCTCATTTTGAATTGTTCCACACAACTAAATTAAGGTCTTGAAAGCTTTACTCCATCCCCATCCCTATGATCAACTCTACTTTGAAGATGCAGTTCTTCTCAATCTGATTTTGATTTCCATCCAGCCTGAGGGGCTCATCTTCTGGTGTGCTATCAGACAATATTCAACTGTGATTCATAAGAATTTCCATGGCCGTGTTTCTCAAAAGCAGGTCATTGAGTCCTGCTTCCTTGCCTGTCTTAGTCTGAGGGCGCTACTAAAACCTGTCCATCATGGTGACCTTGCTGGTATTTAAAATTCCAGTGGTGTAGCTGTCAGCACCATAGCATCACCTAAGCTACCACATTATGACAAACTGACTGATGGTGGTGACAGGCATGGACAAAGGGCTATTGTTGTTGTTAAGTGCCGTCAAGTTGATTCCAACCCATAGCGACCCTGTATAAGGCTTCCAAGGAGCAGCTGGTGAGCTTGAATCACCAACCTTGCAGTTCAAACAACTTTGTAGTCTGACACATTAGCCCACGGTGCCACACCAGAACTCCATGGACAAACAATAGTGAAATATACATCCCTAAATAAAAGTTGGAACCATCCCTATAAAAGAGGAGGCTGAATGGTTGGGAAACCAATCTCAAATGTCCACTTTAAAGCACATATATATTTAAAAGCTGGATTGAATATTTACTAAAGTGGTTATTTTTATTTCACTTGAGTCATGGACCTCCTTGAGAATCTGATGTAACTAATGCACTATTTTCCTAGGAAAAAATACATATGAATATGTAGAAAAAGGAATTTCCCATACTTGATATTTATCCATGGGACCATGAATTCACGAGGAAATAACTCCTCAAATTGTGTAACATCAGGAATAAGTGAACTAGAGTCTTTCATGAGTAATTTACTCAGAATCTTTGATTTCTGGAATGATACTGGTTGTACTAAATTATCGCCTATGTTCATTAGACTATCTTTTTCTCTATAAAACGTATTCTACTTTTACTACTGTAAAAGGAGAAATCATATTCATGTTAATCTTAGTATGTAAAATATCTCTCTGCAGTAATATTCTTAAGTTTTTCCATTATGAAAAAAATCTTGAGTTTATTAATTAACCATTCTTAAAAAAAAAACACCACCTATTTGTCAGTGTGCCATTGTGATGTTAGAAGCGATGACACTAGTATTTTCAATACGAGAGTCACCTGTGGTGAGCAGTTGTCAGTGATGCTTCCAGATTAAGACAGCTAGGAAGAAGGAGAGGTAGACTGCTTCTGAATGGTTAGTCACTGAAAACCTTATGACTAGCCGCAGATCATTGTCAGCTATAGTGCCGGAAGATAAAAACAGGATGAATAGTGCTAGAATATTTTCAGAAAAAGTGCCTGAAGATGAGCTTCTCAGGTTAAAGGACATTAAAAATACAACTGGGTAAGAGCTGCCTCTTCAAAGTGGAGTTGACCATGATAATGCAAATGGTCAACTGATTGTTCCCTCCTGATAATGTGTTCGAAGTATCAGAGATAAAATTTTGCCAT
>NW_006408554.1:4379232-4381006 GCF_000296735.1 Chrysochloris asiatica | reverse complement strand
TAGGCTCATATGCATGTGAAAGTTGGACAATGAATATTGAAAGTATCATGGACTGCCAGAAGAACAAACAAATCTGTGTTGAGTACAGCCAGAATGCTTTTCAGAAGCAAGGATGGCAAAACATTATTTCTGATACTTTGGACACATTATCAGGAGGGACCATTCCCTGGAGATGGACATTATATAATACAGAGATGATGAAAAAGAGGAAGACCCCCTAATGAGAATGATTGGTACAGTGGCAGCTTCAGTGGGCTCAAACGTAACAACAATTGTGAGGATGGTGCAGGACCGGGCAATGTTTCAGTCTGTTGTGAATAGGGTCTCTATGGGTTGAAGCCGACTTCAGGACACCTAACAACAACACTAATAAAAAGAAAGATTCTATTTGTAGCACTTATAGGCTTTGTTGTTCTGGGTCTTGTTATTTAAACTGGGGCAGGGAATTTCTGTGAACCAGATCTAAAAGGCACACTGAAAATCAATGAGAGAATTGTGGGGTGTAGGTAAAAACAGCATGGGGTGTGAGGCATGGTCTATATCTCTGACAGCTCCATTCCACTCAGAGGATCTTTCTAGAACTATGACCCACTCAAACCACAAAAATCATTTTACCTTTTCTGAAGAAGACATGTTCTCACCATGTGCTACTAAAGAATACTCAGTGAGATTGCGTTTTAGAGTATAGAAAATTCTTTCTTCTAAAGCGTTGGGATATAATTTATATCAAGAAGATGACTTGGTTCTATGTATTGGAAGACCTAGTTTTCTCAAGATGAAAAAATGTTGTACCAACTGGGACTCAACTATGACACAATTGCAACTGTTAGGATGAGTCAAACAAATCTGAGGATCCTGTCTTTGTCTCAACTAACTTTGAGAAACCGCTTCTCCAACCTATTTTATTGTTGTTGAACTTGAAAGTGAACCCTTTTCTACTTCACCACTGTATCATCTTTTGATTGCTATTGTGTTTTATTTTCTGTATTAATGCTGCATAATAGGGCTGAGATTTTCTTCAGCACTTTTCTTAACAAGAAATGTCAACTGTGAGAAGCTTAATAATACTTGAAATCGTGCTTTCAGAGAGCATTTTTCATCTTCTAGTTGCTTAATGCTACCCATAAGGATTCACACTAGATGAAATGATGTGGCTTTTAAAGTCCATTAGCTTTCCAAAAGCTCTCCTCTTATTCTTTGGATTCAGATCACTGTTTTCTTCTGGGAGTGGCCCTGGTTACAAGAGTATCAGCTCCTAATGGAGTTCCTGAAATTAAGCCCATTAGAAAGGTTCTTCTCTAACTCCACCTTGAGTTCAGGTTCAGCTCTTTACAGAAATCTCCATTTGAGCTTTACTCAGATACAATTTCCATCAACATTTGGTTAAAGGCACATTGAGATGTGTATATAGTCCCATGCAATGGATTCTATTAGAATGCATTGAAAATAAAAAGTCTAGTTTTTATTTTGTTTTTTTTTTTCCAGAAAGTGAAACTGTGTTTTTAGAACATGAAATTCATTGTCGTTTACAACTGAAGACCACAGTTTCTCAATTAAATATGCATATTTTCTTGTGACCCTAATTGTCTTCCATATTCATATATTATGTTATTATTTTTGTGAGAGGCCATATTGTTATGTAATTAAAGAATGATATATTGTAGATTAAACAGACTAGGAAGGTATTCTCGTGTCCTTGAATACTTAGCATATGCAATGGCAATTTTATTGCATGGTAAAGATTTGTGAGATTCTTCTTTTGCCTTTTTTTTTT
>NW_006408554.1:4376969-4377972 GCF_000296735.1 Chrysochloris asiatica | reverse complement strand
CTGTGAGTCAGAACCAACTCAATGTCACTTAACAACAACCACGACTAATGATGGAGTCCTGGTGTGGCACTCTAAGGTTGGAGACTCAAACACACCAGCTGGCGCTCAGAAATCCTAGGCAAGGTCATCGTAAGTGAGAACAAACTCGACAACACTGAACAATGACTAATGACGCTGAGAATCTTTTCATGTGTTTGTTAGCCATCTGTGTATCTTTTTTGGAGAAATATCTATCTAAGCCTATTTTTGAACTTTTTTTTTTTTTTGCCTTTCTATTGTTAAATTATAAGAGTTATTTTTATATTCTGGATAGTAAGCCCTTATATAATATATGGCTCCCAAATATTTTCTGCCATTCTGTTGGTTGTCTTTTTACTTTCTTATATCCCTTGATGCACAAAAGTTTAAATTTTTTACTTAAATTTATGAAGTCTAGTTTTCTTGTTGTTGTTGTTGTTGTTCTTTTGTTGCTCATGCTTTTGGTGTCATAGCGAAGAATCTATTAACAAAACAAGGTCTTAAAGGCTTACCCCTATGCTTTCTTCTAAGAATTTTATGGTTTTGGTTCTTAAATGGAAGTTATAAAGCCATCTTTAGATAATTTTCAATTGGTGAGACGTACGCATCCAACTTCATTACTTTGCATGTAGAGATCCGGTTGTAAAGGTGCATTTGTTCAAGAAACTATTCTTTCACCATTGCATGAACTTGGTACCTTTCTTAAATGTGTTCTCTGGAGAAGCAAACACAGTGAAGATTAACTATGTATATCTATACAGAGAGAAGTTTATATTAAGGAAATGGTTCACACAGTTGTAAAGGTGGACAAGTTCCAAATCTGTGGGTCAGATGAACCAAGATCAGCAAGTCAGGTTACAGACAGGCAGATAGGGAAGGTAAAAAGGCAGGCTGCTGATGACTGCAAGGATCAGCAGATAAGAGAGCAGGCCAATGCTTCGAGTTCATATGATGAGCCATATGAAGGACCCAGACCTAGCAGAAA
>NW_006408554.1:4366015-4374054 GCF_000296735.1 Chrysochloris asiatica | reverse complement strand
CTTCGTACATTCCATTTTCTGATTTTCAGTGGATGTTTACAGCTGTTTCTCTTCATTTTTAGTTGTGGCCCATCAGCAAATGAAGGTTCTGTGGGCTTTTCTCCCACGAGCTTAACTCCATTCATGTCATCATGGTCAACTCTACTTTGAGGAGGCATCTGTTCCCCAGTCACATTTTGAGTGCCTTCCAACCTGAGGGGCTCACTTTCTGGCGCTGTATCTGACAGTGTTTCTCTGCTATTCATAAGGTTTTCAGTGACTAGTAATTTGGAAGTAGTTCGTCACTCTTTCTTCCTAGTCTGTCTTTGTCTGGAAGCTCCTCTGAAACCTGTCCACCATGGGTGACACTGCTGGTTGGTTATTTAAAATACCAGTGGCATAGCCCTCAGAATCACAGTAACTCACAAGCTACCACAGTATGACAGATAGTCGAGTGGTGGCCATTTGGTTTTATGTAGAAACTGTCATATTATATTACATTATATCTCATCATGGAGGATGACTACATCTTCAATGCTGAAATACTGAGAATTCTGAACCACTCAGGTTGACAAAAACCTTAACTATAACAGTATCCTTGTCAAAAATCTATTGGCCAGACATATGAGTAAATTTCTAGATTCTCAATTCTATGCCACTGGTGTGTAAAATCATACCTACCCAGCTACCATACTGTTTTGATTATTGTTTTGTTGTTGTATATTTTTAAATTGGGGCAGTAAGTCATCATATATTGTTTTTCTTTTTCAAGATTATTTTGTTTATTCAGAGCCCTTTGCAATTCCATATGAATTTGATTGCTTTATCGGTTTCTGCTGAAAGAGCTTCTGAAACTTTGATAGAGATTGAGTAGAGTCTGTAAGTTTCTTTGTGTGCTGTTGACATCTTAACAATATTAAGTCTTCCAATCCATGAACTTGGGGTATCTTTGTATTTATTTTGGTGTGCTTTCATTTCTTTCAATAATGTTATAATTTTTCCCATACAAGTTTTTCACTTCCTGGTTTAATTTATTCCTAGGGATTTCATTCTTTTTAGTGTTATTGTAGATGAAGTTATTGTCTTAATCTGTTTTTTAGTTTGTTCACTGGAGATTCTTTTAAAAAATTAAGTTTTTAACATTAGTTACATGAGAAAGATTACAGCACAGCATATTAACTCTGGAGTTTTCAATAAAGTTTATAATCTAATGTTCTTGTTCAAACAAAATTTCATAAAGGGGTTCTGCAAAAAATAACATTAAACCCCTCCCATAGCTCTCTGCACTCAGCTAGGTTTGATAATTCACTACACAGAGGTCAGACAGCATACTTACTCACAGGTAAGTTAAAAGGTTATAATTTAGGGTCAGAAATGTTCAGGGCACAGTTCTTCTAATCAGGACAGCCTCTCCTATGCCATGCCCATAAAGATGGCAGACTTGGCCTCTGCCATGCTCTGGCAGTATTACAAAGATCTTTTAGGGCTACTGCTTAATTCCCCCAGGACACACCACTCCACTATAAACTTCAGCCAGAAGGCACTCACCATTAGTTCAGTGGGTCAGCAAACGTAACTCCCCCAATTAAGTGACTGGAAACAAATCTCTCCACAAGCAAGCCTCCCGCCCAAAGCCACTCAACTTTACTTGATCCATGGGCTAAGAATCCTACTGCTCTGTCTCATGCTCTGGCTCTTGGTCTTCTTCTGCTACTGCTCCTCTTCTGCTGCTCTGATGCCATAGCTTCCTGTCCCTGAGTTGAAGAAGCTTTATGTCTTGGAGTCCAAAGGATGTACTCTATTCCTGGCTCTTAATTTTTGATGATAATACGATCCCAACCCCCTTGCTTCCGAGATGGCTCATTTTATACTCACATTGGAGTTCCAAGTTTTTACAATCACAATTCACTCTGTTAGCCACTCATGTAAGCACAAAAGTGTTTTTTCAGTCACTTGCCACTAAAACAGCCAATATTCAGAGGCAAGGCTCAAAACAAAGAGCAAAGCATTTATTGTGTATTGATAACAAGAAAACAGAGGAGCAGGAAGCTGACTGACTGGAGAGTAGCCTGGGACTTTTAAGGGGAAAGAAAATCAAGATGCCTAATTTTGTGGTCAGGCACTGTATTGTTTTTCTATTCCAGTATTTAGGATGAACAAGTGAGTATTTAAAGGGATCACATCTTGAGTATAGTGACCACTTCAGCTATTACTGTTTGCTGATTTTGCCTTTGTTACCTGGAGGAGAGTTGTCCCCCTTTAGTTCAGTCTTTGGAGATTGAAAAGGAATGCAGTTAGGGAGAGAGTTAGATTTTAACCATGGCTGTTACTCTACAATGGGTATTCAGGTTTTATGTTACTTTTGTTGTTGTTGTGAAGTGCTGTTGAGTCGGTTCCAACCCATAACGACACTATATAGGGTTTCCAAGGAACAGCTGGTGAGCTTGAACCACCAACCTTGCAGTTCAAATGGCTTTGCAGTCTGGTGCATCAACCTACAGTGTCACACTAAGTTAAAACTTTTTTAGTGCCTCCATTCTCCAGTGCTCCCATTTCAATTTCCCCCTTTTGTTGTTCATTTCTGTCTTGGGAAATGGGCATTTCTTGTATCTGGTTGCTTGCTGTTGAACAAACCTGTGGTGGGATGAGAAACTCGAATTTAATCTGTTGCAGTCAGGGGAGAGACCCAAGTTATGAAACCAGAGATATTTTTCTGGGTTTAATGGCAGATATTTTTATTCCTGAGACAAGGAGTATGCTCTAGCATATAATTAATTCTCCCACTCTAACAGTATTAACTGTTTCCAGAGCCACCGCTTTTACTAAGCAGGGGACAAGCAGATTGCCGCTGTTGTTGAGTGCTATTGAATTGGTTCCAACTCATAGCAACCTTACATAGAGTTTCTGAGGAGCTGCTTGTGGGTTTAAATCAAAGACCTTTTGGTTAGAAGCCCTGTGCTTATCCAACAGTGCTACATTAGCAGTATACTTATTATTTTAGCAATTAAGGGAATAGGCCAAGATCTCAAAGTGGGAAAGAAATTGGTGAATCTCTGGGGGTTTAGAACTAGTCTACTCTGCTACCTTGAAAATGACATGGATTCTATGTTCAGTTTCCCCTGTGGTATTAATCTAAGCATAGTAAGCAGCACAAACTCTGCAAACATAGCAAGCAAAAATTCCAAACAATGTGAGTATCTAAAACTAATTTGACTAATGAAGTCAAAGTTGTCTGTTGAGCTCGCAAAGCTGTGAGATGAATAGTGCCCAAAGCCAGGAGATGAAGAATGTCAAGCAAATCACATATGGCCATTTTCATTTGGTACAACCCTGATCCCAGGAGAGTAGCTCAAAGAAAACACCATCTGAATCCCCTTTTTTCTAAAATGGAGTTATTTCCTTCTCCTATCTCACTTAATGGACATCACTAATAGTTTTTTTGTGCTTTTTTGGGGAGGAGAGGATTGGCTTTGGGTTGGAAAGTTAAGGAAACCCAGTGTGCATTATAGTCAAACACTGGGCAGCTATAGGACTTCTGTAGCTTAAGTATAGAAGTTATCTAGAGTCATTCTTAACTAGGGGAGTTCTTGACATGCCCAACAGTCTCTCAACTTCTCCTTTTGCTATGGCTTGGGACATAGTAACTAGTCCATTAGAGGATCAGTCCTATACATATGGGACAAAGGATGGCTCTAGCACTCCAACAAAACAATTTGAATTCCCATTATCCAAGTGACCTCTTTATTCTTAGTTTGGGTTTTCTTATACATCACACAATATAAGTCCCAGCATCTGTGAGGGCCACTTCTTGAATGGAAATGGAAAATATTCATTATTGGGTCAGTCGGTACCAATCATAAGCCTTCTTATTAGTCCATGAGGACTTGAAATCCTCCATGACAGCAGAGCCTCTAATTTTCTGGTCTTGCTTTATTAACTTAATAGGCCCCACTTGGATAAGGACTGGTACCATCCAGGGGAGGGCTAAGGTCCCTCCAAGGGTAAGGGGCCATTCAGCTTCTCCTAGGTGGACTTTATTAAAGAGAAACAAACATGAAAACAGATAAAAAGTTAATCAGTACTCCATCTTGTTGTTATTGTTAAGTGCCAACAAGTCAATTCTGACTCATAGCAACCCTCTATAGGGTTGCTAGGGCGCGGTTAGTGACTTTGAACCACTGGCCTTGCAGTTCAAACCAACCTTGTGGTCCAGTGCATCATCCTGCAGTGCCACACAAGGACTCCCCCATTTATCTCCTAGTAAATTTGTACTTCTACCCAGTTATGGTGAGCAAATGAAGGAGTCAACTTAGTGTTCTTTTTCTGGATGCTGGTCCTTAAGTAATATGCCATCTCCTAGGAAGTACTTGTGGAGAAGAGAAGGACATTTGGAGTCTTTAAGGTAGGGCTAAGGACTCACAATCACTAATTTGTGATCCTCAGTCATAGCCATAGGGAGAGAGGCTTTCTTTAGGAATGGTCTCCCCAACACCAATTCATAAGGACTCAATTTGAGCTGGATTCTAGGGGCAACTCTGATGATGAGCAGGGTAAGGGGAAAACACTGGGTCCAAATTAGATTAGTCTCTTGGCAAGGTTTTGCCAGAGTTTTCTTTATGGTATGTTTCATCTTCTTGTTTTTCCTAGTCAGTTGAGGTCTCCAGGATGTGTGCAGCTTTTATTTTACCTAGTAAGTTCTTGAATCTACAGCCAGCTGCTCTCTTGAGATCTTCAGGAGAGTACTTGGATGTGAATATCCTCAGCCCAAGGTTGGGGTTTGGGGTGCAGATCTACAAGGATGGGAGCTGGGCTGCCACCTTGGTGGTTTTGTCAGCATGACAATTTCCTTCAGTTTCTGTGGTTATCAGTTTCAGTTCTTTTGGTGATCTGGGCAATAAATAATTGTTATAGCAGCTGGTTCTTGGATGGCTACCAATAGGTGCAGCTTCTGAAGCATGTCTTATCTTGTGCTGAACTGTGGTGAGTAGCCCCCTCCTTTCTAAATTGTCCTGTGTGCATGCAAGGCAGACTCAAATGAGGGTCCTGACTGAGGCTATTCACTTCATTTTTTGTGCAGTCATATTTACCGCCTTTTCTCATTCCATTCAATTGCTTCCAAAGATAAACTTCAGGACTTTTTGGCATCCCCTCCCCACCAAGTCTGGATGAGCGCTCTTTGTCCTAGGCTCTGCTGTCCATTTACAAATAGGTTAAAGAGCTTTCTGAAGTCAGAATGTTCTAGGACAGGGGCTACTATCAGTATTGATCTCATTAAAAGTTTTTTGGGGATTCTTTTGACATTTCAGAGTCCCTTCTGTTGAAGGAAGAGGGGGATTCTTCTTGTCAAGGGATTTTGTAATTAGACCAAATTTGGGTTTTTGCATTTGCAAAACCCAGCCATCCTCCAAAAAACTTTTTTAGTTGCCTCTGGAAACCAGTTCTCATTCACTGGGTTTTGATAATTCATCTTGTCAGCCTCTTTCTTGACTTGCTCTAAAACCATTCTCAGCTTTTCAGAAGTATATAAAATTTGAGGTAAAGAAGGGAGTATAGATGAACAGTTGTCCTCAGTACCCTTGCTCCTTGTCAGTACTCAGGGGGAACCTGTCACAAGAAGCATTGTCCTGATAAAAAAAAACAATTTTTGATAAAGGAAATGAGGGTAAATTGCTACAATTTGATGAACTTGACCTGTACTCATGGATGTAGTAGCTCAAAATACCAACTGAGAAGGAAGGAGTCTTCACATCAAGTATCAATCCTATCCCCTCTGTATATATGGTAAATAGGGACAGGCAACTTGGACATTGACTACCTAAAATGAGGGGGTGATAAAGGCATGAAGTGACTGGCTTACAAGTTTTCAAGAGGGAGTTTAGTTTAAGAGTGTGTAAGGGAAGATAAAGTCCCTACTGAATAGTTTTCATCTTATCTAGAAGGGTCTGGTAAAAAGAGATGGAGATAAGATTCTTATGATTCAATAGTGAGTAATTGTTATCAGGACTAATTGAGACTGTCACAACTGTAAAGGAAGAAGTTTTGTAACAAAAACAGGGGAGTAGTTAATCTTACAGTGCAGGAACAGAGGACCCTAGGACCATCAAGGGAGAAATGCAAAAGTGGAATGCGGGACCCCATCCAGAAAAGCAGAGGTGGAGATGGATATGGGAACATGGAAAGAGAGAACAGCTGAGGACTCTAGATTCGTGGAAAGAGAGGGACTGAGTGCTGGCGGCCAGGAGGCAGGCTTGAAGAATGTGCCCTTGGGTTGTTTAAATTATATATTCGTGAGCATTTTTGTGTATATCCCCCCCACCCGTGC
Source organism: Chrysochloris asiatica (assembly GCF_000296735.1). Lineage (NCBI taxonomy): Eukaryota > Metazoa > Chordata > Mammalia > Afrosoricida > Chrysochloridae > Chrysochloris > Chrysochloris asiatica. The sequence goes on along the minus strand of NW_006408554.1, from coordinate 4,367,753 downwards.
CCCACCCCCTAAAAAACCACAGAGGGATAGAAGCAAATACTATTGAATGATGATGCACAAAAAAAAAAGAAGAATTGTCCTGCCCACTCAGAGTCTACCTCCTGGCCAAATTGCATACTTTCTGGGTATGAGAGGGGCACACCATAGTTTCTGGAGCAGTGAAATATGTCTCCAAAGTTCCCAGAGAGTCAAATGCCAGTGGTACATAAGAGAGTTCAGCAACACCACTCTAGTTTTCTCTGTCTTTGTCTGTTGGACCAAAATATTTCATTTCTTTTGCAGACCTTTGTTCTGATATAATGACCTAAACATATATATGTATGGAGTTTTGTCCCATTTATCTTGTCTTTTGCAAAATAAATCTAGGTGCTAAGCCAAAATAAAAAACATTCCTAATTAAAGTTTTTTTTTTCCAGTTGAGGGAGTATTGGGGCCAAATAACTTTACAAAAAGATCATTTTCATTAATATTCTGGAAATACTAACTTTAGTCTCAAAATTACTTTTTCTAAGATAAATGCATTTTGTAATATTTCATTTTTAAAGTTTTAAATATAAAGATATCAATTAAAATGAACACACTTTTCAATTTTCTACACTAATAAAGCTATTTAACCCACAAGTACCAAATCAGAGTACCAGTTACAGAACTGGAACAAGAAGCAGGTTTGTTGGTTGTTGTGAGTTCCTGATGTTGCTAAGGGCCATCAAGTTGGTTCCAACGCATAGCGACCCTATAAAGGATTTCCAAGAAACAGCTGGTGAGTTTGAAATGCTGTCTTTTGGTTCAAACCAATCTTGTGATTCAATACTTATCCTACAGCACTCTTCCAGGACTCCAACATAGCCATATGGTGCCCCAAATAAGTTATTTCTCAAAACCTGAAACAGGAATAGCTTTAAATACAATCAATTAACCTTATCTTTTGGGAAAAAAATTAGATATAACGCATAACAGCTTTGACACAATATTTTATAAGTTAAATCATTACGTTTTTAAACAACTAAATTAAGCTTTATGGATCAGAGGAACAACTCTCTCCATTAAACACACTGGCTTTTGTAGTATTTTATTTAAAAGAAACAAAGTTGGAACTAAATTTTGTGACCAAAAATTTAGATAAATAAAATTATAACAATATGCTATGCGCTTGCTGTTCAATATTAGGCAAAAAGATATGGGGAAACAGTAGTAGGAATTTTTACTCAAACAAGAATCAGATATCTCTCACATTAAATATAACCTTCTTATAAAAATTTTTAAAACACTTTGAATTGTTAATTTAGTAAAGGTTTACAGACAAGATCATCAGTTTTATTACATTAAAAAATCATATACGTCATTTCATCTCAATGATTGCATATCCTCCATGCAACAGCCGTGATCTCACTTCCTCCCTGTATACAAAAATCCTCTTTCAAACTCATATATAAGTGCTTCTGAGTCTCTTCTGACTCATAGAAACCCTGTATAGAGTTTCTGCAGAACTGCTGGTAAGCTTGAACTGCCGACCTTGTGATTCAAACCAAGCTTCCAGTCTAGCACATTAATCCTCAGTGTTTCAACAGGACTCTCAGTTATATATATGTTGTTGTTGTTGGGTGCCATCGAGTCGGTACCAACTCATAGTGACCTTATGCACAGCAGAATGGGCCAATGTTACTACTGTTTCCACGCTTGAGTCCATCGATGCTGCCACTTGGCCAATCCATCTCATTGGGGGTCTTCCTCTTTTTCT
>NW_006408554.1:4364449-4365915 GCF_000296735.1 Chrysochloris asiatica | reverse complement strand
CCATGTTCTGTTCAAGCAACTGCCTCTTGGTCCATGTACAGATTCCTCATGAGCACAATTAAATGTTCTGGAATACTCATACTTTGCAGTGTTATTCATAGTTTGTCATGATCCACACAATCGAAAGCCTTTGCGTAGTCAATAAAGCACAGGTAAACATCTTTCTGATATTCTCTGCTTTCAGTCAAGATCCATCGAACATCAGCAATGATATCCCTCATTCCACGGACTCTTCTGAATCTGGCTTGAACCTCTGGGAGTTCTCTGCCAAAGTATGATTGTAGCCGTTTCTTTGTTACCTTTAGTAAAACTTTACTCACAAGGGATATCAAAGATATTGTCCGATGATTACCGCTTTCCTTTACGTCACCTCTCTTTGGAATGGGCACAAATACAGATCTCTTCCAAACAGTCAGCCAGCTAACTGTCTTCCAAATTTCTTGGCATACCGAGTGAGTGCATCTTGTGCTGCCTCACTTTCTTGAAAGATTTCAATTTTCATCCCTTCAATTCCTGGTGCTTTGTTCATTGTCAATTCCTTCGTGCACCTTGGACTTCTTCCTTCACTATCATTTTTGATCATATATTATCTCTTGAAATGGTTGAACATCAACCATTTCCTTTTGGTACAATGACTTTGTGTATTCCTTCCCTCTTCTTTTGATGCTTTCTGCATAATTCAATAATTTCTCCAGAGAATCCTTCAATAACTAAAGTCAAGGCTTGAATTTTTTTCTTCAGTTCCCCCAACTTGAGAAATGCTGAGTATGTTCTTCCTTTTTGGTTCTCTGACTCCAGATCTTTGCACATTTTTTGTTGTTATTGTAATATTTGACTTTATCTTCTCAAGCTGATGTTTGAAATTTTCTGTTCAGCTCTTAGACCTCCTCATTTCTTCCATTTGCTTTAGCATCTCTATGCTGGAGAGCAGGTTTCAGTGTCTCTTCTGACATCCATTTTGATCTTTTCCTTCTTTTTTATCTTCTTAATGACTTTTTGCTGTCTTCCTGTATGATGTTCTTGATGTCATCCAACAACTCTTCTGGTCTTTGGTCTTTAGTTTAATGTATCAAATCTGTTCTTCAGATGATCTCTAAATTCATGTGGGATACACTCAAAGTCATATTTTGGCTCTCGTGGACTTGTTTTCATTTTCTTCAGCTTTAGTATGAATTTGCATATAAGCAATTGATAGTCTATTCCACAATCTGCCCCTGGCCTTGTTTTGACAGATGATATGGAGTTTTCCCTGGTCTCTTTCTGCAGATGTAGTCAATTTGATTTCTATATATTCCATCTGGCGAGGTCCATGTTTATATTCATTTTTTATGCTGTCTAAAGAAGGTATTTGAAATGAACAAATCATTGATTTTGTAGAATTCTATCATGTGATCTCCAGCATCTTTTCTATCACCAAGGCCATATTTTCCAACTACTAGTCCTTCCCCTTTGCTCCCAACCTTTGC
>NW_006408554.1:4362978-4364349 GCF_000296735.1 Chrysochloris asiatica | reverse complement strand
TCTTTTGGCAGCCCATGGCACTTTCAATATTCTCCTCCAACACCCTATCTCAAAAACTTCAATTCTTCTAAGGTCCTCCTTATTCACTGTCCAGCTTTCGCATACATATGATGTTATGGAAAATACCATGACTTGGGTCAGGCACACCTTAGTCCTCAATCTGACATCTTTGATCTTCAACATTTAAAAAGGTCTTGTGCAGCAGATTTGCTTAATGCAATACATCGTTTGATTTCTTGACTGCTGGACCAAAAAGTTGATTTGAACCTCATGGTCATTAATTCGAACTGACCAGCTGCTCCTCCGAAACCCTTTACAGGGTCACTATGAGTTGGAACTAACTCAATGGCAGGCACTTAACAACAACATAAAACCCTCTACCCGGTGAATTACTCTCCCTTCCCTGTCACTACTGGTGACCTTGAAGAATGTTTCTTTTAGCATGAAAACATTTTCTTGAGTTTAGGCATACAACATTTGTCCTTTTGTGATTACCTTACTTCACTTTGCATAATGTCCTCCAGTTTCATCCATGTTGTGAGGTGTTTCTCAGATTCATCATTGTTATTCAATGAAGTAGAGTATTGTATGTATATAGCAAAGTTTGTTTATCCATTCTTCCGTTGATGGGCATTTAGGCTGTCTCGAGTTTTTGCTACTGTGAATAGTGCTGTGATGAACATCAGTGTGCATGTATCTATTTATGTCCTGATCCTTATTTCTTGTGGATATATACCAAGAAGAGGGATTGCTGGGTCATATAGTATTTCTATGTCCAAATTTATGAGGAGGAACTATAAGTGGTATTTAAAAATTCTCCTCCAACAATGCCATAACTCAAATGCATTAATTCCTCTACAGTCTTTCTTATTCACCGTCTAACTTTTGCATGCATATGAGGTTACTGAAAACACAATGGCTTGGGTCAGTCACATCTTACTCCTCAAAATGACATCCTTGCTCATCAGCACTTAAAGAGGTCTTGTGCAGCAGATTTGCCTGATGCAATGTGGCCTTTGATTTCTTGACAGCTGCTTCCATGAATGTTGATAGTTGATCTAAGTAAACTGAAGTCTGTGACTTCAATCTTTCCTCCATTTAGTTGTTGTTGTTGTTATTAAAGACTGTTGAGACAATTCTGACTCATACTGAACCTGTATATGGTTTCCAAGTGCACAAATAAGGATCTCTTCCAGTCAGTTGGCCAGGTAGCTGTCCTCCAAATCTCTTGGCATTGATAATTGATCGCCTCCAGTGCTGCATCAGTTTGTTGAAAGATTTCAGTTTGTATTCCATCAGTTCCTGGTACCTTGTTCTTTGCCAGTGCTTTCAATGCAACTTGGACTTATTCTTTTAGGAACACTAGCTCTT
>NW_006408554.1:4349729-4355003 GCF_000296735.1 Chrysochloris asiatica | reverse complement strand
TTGACAATGAATGCAATGTCATTCCTCTTGAATTTGTCATTCCGGCATAGTAAACTACGTGGTTGTCAGATTCAAAATGGCCAATATCAATCCATTTCAGTTAATGATGCCTAAGATATCGATGTTTATACGTTCCATTTCAGTTTTGACAGTTTCTAATTTTCCTAGATTCATACTTTGTACATTCCATGTTCTGATTAGTAATGGATGTGTACAGCTGTTTCTCTTCATTTTGAGTTGTGCCCCATCAGCAGATTAATGTCCTTCGGGCTTTTCTTCCATGGGCTTTACTCCATTCATATCATCACAGTCAACTCTACTTTGAGGAGGCAGCCCTTCCCCAGTCGCATTTTGAGTGCCTTCCAACCTGAGGGGCTCATTTTCCAGCACTATATCTGGCAGTGTTTCTCTGCTATTCATAATGTTTTCAGTGGCTAAATATTCGGAAGTAGTTCATCACTCCTTCTTCCTAGAGTATCTTCGTCTGGAAGCTCATCTAAAACCTGTCTACGATGGGTGACCCTGATGGTATTTAAAATACTGGTGGCATAGCTTCCAGAATCACAGCAACTCACAAGTCACCACAGTACAACAAACTGACAGATAAGTGGTAGAAAATAAATGGATAGTTATAACATAATCAGGGATCACAAGATTCAGTATTGTTAAGATGTCAATAATCTTCTAAATAATGCAATTTGAATAAAAATCTCAACAGGTTTTATTTTTAGAAATTTACAAGTTTATTCTAAATTTTATATACTATACAAAAGGCTTAAGATGGCTCAAACAATTTTGAAAATAAAGAACAAAATTGTAGGACTTATATTAGCTGATTTCATGGTTTATTATAAAATTACAATAATCACTATAGTTATAGTGTCTTATTCGCTTAAATACAGACAGAGAACAAAGGAATGGAATAGAAAATCCAGCATATGATCAACACCTATGGCCAACTGATTTTTTATAATCATGCCAGGAAATGATAGTCTGTCAGCCAATGGTGCTGGAACAATTGGATACCGATTTACAATGAACTGCAGCCTATACGTCACAGCATAGGCACACACAAGTTCAAAGTTAATCAAAACCTAAATTTAATAGCTAGACTATCAAAACTCTAGAATACAGAGTAAGTTAAAATCTTACTGAGTCAGATTTTGAGAAATATTTATTAAAAGCAAGAGCATGAAATATTAATTTTTAATTATAAAATTTTGTTCATTAAAGTATACTGATAAAATAATGAAAAGACAAGCCATAGATTGGTAGGATATATTTGTAAGGCAGATATTTGACAGAGGATTTGTACAACATAATAAGAAAAAGACAAACAACCCAATTAAACAATGGGTAACATTATTGGAGACATATACTGACAGCAAATAAATACAAGAAAACTGCTCCCATGATTTACTAGGATGTAAAATAAGGCCACACTAACTTCTTACTACTCTCACTGTAATGGATAACATTTTAAAAATACTGAAAATACCAAATGTTGGTGAGTATTTGAAACAATTATAACTCATATGCTTTTGTTTGGAAGAGCTATGGATACAACAACTTGGATAAATCTCAAAATAAATATGTTGAGTAAAAAGCCAGGCAGTGAAGAATACAAACTATGTGATTCAATTTATATAAAGCACTATACAATACAATCAAATGTATACTAATAAAATATAGACGAGCTCTTGTCAAGAAATCAGGGTAGGGATATGAAGAGTAGGGAAAAGGGATGACAAAGGGGCATTAGGACATTTTTAGGGGATGGCAACAAAAATTATAGGTTTGTTATGTTGTGTGAGATTTCACAGATATATGCCTATGTCAAAACTAATCAAATTGGGACAATTTATATTTTAATCAAATGTGAAGTTCACGTGATGCTAATTATAATCTAACAAAATTATATAAAAAATATATGCCATAGGTATAATAATTAATGAAGTTTGTCTTCTATATGATTTTAAAAAATACATGTGTCAGCTAGGTTACTGGTTCATGAAATTCGGTGATGCCTTTTTTTTGATCCTTAATAAAACATAAATGACAAGGACATCAACATTTTAAATCTTTTGGCTCCGTTCATATTCTATAAAGTAGGTGTGTCTATCTCCTTTAGGATCTATCTTTTCTCCAACCACAGCTTCACCTCTTATCTTACCTCAACTTTACCCCAGAAATGAAGAACCATGTTGTTGTTTTTTTGATTCTAATCATTGCCTCTCAAGTCATAGATTGAGTTTTTAGAAAACTAATTCCACAAACCCCCAGCAAGATGGACTAGAAAACTGGAAGCATCAATGGGCTCAAACATGGCAACAATTGATAGGTTGGCCCAGGACCAGGTAGTGTTTCATTCTGTTGTGCATAGGGTCACTATGAGTCAGTACCAACTCAATGGCACCTAACAACAATAATTCCACAAACAAATCTGTGTTAGAAGAAGTACAGTCTTCTGTACTTCTGTACTCATGCTCTTTAGAAGCCAGCATGGTGAGTCTTTGTGTCTCATAATTTGAGCGTGTTATTAGGAGGGACCAGTCCCTAGATAAGGACACCATGCTTAGTAAAGTGGAGGGTTGGCAAAAAGGAGGAAGACCCCCACTGAGATGGTTTGGCACAGTGGCAACAGCAATGGGCTCAAGTGTACTAATTGTAGGATGATTATGAGTTGGAATCTACTCAATGGCATCTAACAATAACAATTTCACATACATCCAAATTAAGGCGCTCCCACTATTTCTGTAAACACTCTATGACAAGTCATTTATAACACTGGAATCTAATAAAAAGATTCAAACCTAATCATCTTTTTTTCCATCAGTATTTTGTCACTGATTCCATGATTGCTATTTGGCATCTTTTGCATCCACCAATAAAGCAAAGTATGTCATAAACTAGTTTCGTTGGCATATGCACAGGAAGTCACTACTAATTGTGGTAAATGATGCTGTTAAAAAGCCACAGTCTTCAGAATATTGGCCTCCTGGAACAGAGAGCTAGGTTTCTTCTATTCTGTACAGCTAAGCTTTTATTACCCCGGCACTTCTTGAACACAGGAGAGTGGGTATGTATGATACCCAGAGTGTTTCGTAAAACATCTTCCAGAAAGTCACTGGAAAATAGAAACAAGTAAGAAAAGAAGTTATTGACTATTTCAAAAGAAGTTATCTCTAAATGCATAAATAAATATGCTTTCACAGTGTGCTTGGTAGACATAAATGGCATACAATTTTAGAGACTGTAAGAAAATTGCCTTTATAAATACAAGATGCATAAGTGATTTATTGTAATCATACAGTTGTAAGCCATCTTTGACTTTATTAATCATTATTGTTGCTAGGTAACATGGATTCACTACACAGGGAAATGAAGAATGAACAGCTTTACGAGAAAAAGGAATATGCAGTAGTTGGTAGAAAACTGATGGGAAATTTAAAGGCAGTCCCTTATAATTCAGAATAGTCTTCTTGTCAGCCAATATATAAGTAGCAAAAAGCTGCAAAAATAGTATATATGTATTTTTAGTAATGTCCTGTTCATTAGTTAATTTCTAATGATTATTCCTTCTGCAGTGATTACATCAGTGGTTTAGAATTCCTATGATGTGCATAAAGATGGCCTATGTTTGAACTCATCAGCTACTTGATTCTAATATGAGAACTTTGTCTTCGATATTAATTACTGCATGCAAAAGCATGCTGCTTTTCACATCACCTTATGCTTCCGAAGCAGGTTTAAACCAAAAATGAAAGGCTAGGTTAAAAGTTCAAAGTGAGCCCATGTGGGGGCCAGGAGGACCACAGTTGGTCCACAGTAGGTGGCCAGGACCTTGTGTTCCAGGCACTTAGAGAGGGAATAGTCTGTGGCTGTTATACTTCCCATGATGAAACTGGGGGTGTTTCCGTTCCTCCAATTGAAGGATGGGTTTCTGAACTCCTCCACTGTGGATCACTTCGCATCCTCTGTGGGTATGGCCACAGTAACTTGAGTGAAGCCTCCTGGGAAAGTACATCGAATCTCTCCTTGAATGGATGTTCAAGGAGCAAAGTCTTCCCCAACACAATTTGCGTCATTCCTGGGACAAAAAAATGGAAGGACTCGGGCAGAGGCCGGGAGCTGCTGTCCGTCTCCAAACCCACTGGAAGGGGTTGCCTGCTGCTTTTGGGAGCAATTCAGTTTGTGAGAAATTGTAATGAGTTCAGCTTGTTTCAGAACAAATGCTGCAACCATCCCCCTCCATAGCAATGTGGTTCACCATCACAAAATTAATTCCTTTCCAAGAAATCAGCTTTTCAGAGTTGAAAACTTTATCAAATTGTTCTATTTTGTCTGTGTTCATCTGACAGTGGAAGCCAATGTCATGGTTCCCAGCAACCAACTTCAGTTCAGCTGCACATACTGTAGGTATCTGAACATTTTCAGAAGTCGCTCCACATCATCAGCCCATGCCTGGGATGAGCTCCACTTTCCTTCATCAAAGATATCGCCAGGACTAAGACAACTTAAGGCTGTAACAACCACAGAGCTGTCTGGAAGACCTTCTCCATTTTCCATTCCCTTCATAATTTATCCAGCCTATGGCCTCTCACTTCCCTGAGCAAGTGTATAACCACCAAGAACATGGCTTTCAACACAGGTTCAGGATTCCCCTGATCCCTGCCATGGGCTCCGGTTTTCATCCCAGGCCACTTACACTGGGAGATCACTAAGTAATCGATTAAAAATTCACACACAAAAAAGAAGCATAACAGGATATGAACAAACACTTCACCAAGGGGGAGATTCAGGCAGCCAACAAACATATGAAGCAATGTTTATGATCACTAGCCATTGTTGTTGTTGTTAGGTGCCATCGAGTCAGTACCAACTCATAGCAACCTTATGCACTGCAGAAGGAAACACTGCCTTATCCTGGGCCAACCTTACTATTGTTGCCACGCTTGAGTCCATCGATGCTGCCACTTGGCCAATCCATCTCGCTGGGGGTCTTCCTCTTTCTCTCTGACCCTCCACCTTACCAAACATGACATCCTTCTCCAGCAACTGGTCCCTCCTGACAATATGTCCGAAGTGTGAGAGACGAAGTTTGGCCAGCCTGGCCTCCAAGGAGCACGCTGGCTACACTTATTCCAACACAGATGTGTTGGTTCTTTTGGCAGCCCATGGCACTTTCAATATTCTCCTCCAACACCATAAGTCAAATGCATCAATTTTTCTATGGTCTTCCTTATTCACTGTCCAGCTTTCACATGCATATGT
>NW_006408554.1:4344477-4349629 GCF_000296735.1 Chrysochloris asiatica | reverse complement strand
TTCTTCCATTTGCTTTAGCATCTCTATGCCACAGAGCAAGTTTCAGAGTTTCTTCTGACATCCATTTTGGTCTTTTCTCTCTTTTTTTGTCTTTGTAATAGTATGTATAAGAGACTAATGTCTCAAGTCTAGGAAAACCTTTGACTCTTAAAGCTTATGCCTGTATAGCTGTGATAAAAGTAAGAACTGAGTTTTGAAACTATTAGAGCATTCATAGAATTCCTGACTTCTGTCTAAACTATACTTCTTACAGAAATTAAACCAATTCTTATGGTTCTATTTTAAGAAAATGAAAGTTGCTACCAATTTTTAGAAATAGTCAATTATTTGCCACCCAATTGGCTTCTAACACCGGTCTCTTCTCAGAGCAAATAGTCTTTATATAAGAAGACAAGCCTGGGTAATTTGATATCTATATAATACAGTAACCTATATGAATATATAGAAATGGGAACAGTGCAGGGTCAACAGAAATTCCCAGGGAAAATAAGACACCCAAGAGCATTCATCATAGACTATTTCCTGACAAGTCAAGGAAACTCAATCAACATTCCTAACATTTTTTATTTCCATGTCAAGTGTTTCTGTTACAAACAAAGGGTGAGAGAGAAAAAAGAAACAATAAAGATCTGAGCTATGAACAGGAATATTTTATGCCTGTTGTAAGTTGAAATTTAAAAATATTAAGATTTTAGTGCTAGAAGAAGCCTGGGAGATTACTTTATCTAAACCCCTCATGAAACCTTATAAAATCCAAAATAATTTCCTCACTTATATTGATCGATTTGATGAAAGATAATTTTTTTAAAAAGCACATCTAGATCGTTTTTCTAAATAGTTGGCCTTTTATAGAGATAAATTTGCAGTCTGTGTCATGTCAGAAGCAGCTTTAATACTACCTCTATGCCTCCCAGAAGTCAAGTAGAAGAAAGGGAGAAGCCAATCTAAAGGGGAAGAAATGGGTCTTAAGCCCCTGACAGAGCATCCCAATGATGGAGAAAAAGACTATGTACAACATGGGGAAGTAGACTTTCCTCAAATATTTCAGGTCCTCAAAGAATCCAGTCATTTTTATATGATCAGAAAAAGGACAAGAATTCAGTCAGAGGCTCACAGCTGAGACAGTAGCATGAGCTGGCTATTCATCCTTCTTCAGTGCCATCAGGGTATAATTCTGCCTCTAACCCTAGGGGGCGCTGTAGGGTTAGTACTTGACTGCTAATTGCAATGGCGGCAGTTCAAACTCATCATCTCCTCCTTGGAAGAAAGATGAGATTGTCTGCTCCCAGAAAGATTTACATTCAGTCTTGGAAACCTTGCACAGGGTCGCTATGAGTCAAAGTTGACTTGATGACACTGGGTTCGGTTTTTTGGTTCTAACCTGTGTTGGCAATGCAGTGAAAGGTATATCACCAAGAGGAACTAGGTTTTGGTGGAAACAGTGATTGTTTAGAGGTAGAATTTCCACATTCCATGTTCAATTTCTGGCCAGTGCACCTCATGCATGGCCACCAGAGACTTGTGTGTTGCTATAATGCTGAACAAGTTTCAGCAAAACTTCTTCACTAAGACAGTTTAGGAAGAAAGGTCTGGTCTTCTATTCTAAAAATCAGTCAGTGAAAATGCTACAATTCACAGTGGTCTTATGTGTTGTTGTTGTTGTTATGTGCTGTGGAGTCGGATCCGACTCATAGCGTCCCTGTACAGGGTTTCCGAAGCTGTATGTGTAACTGGATAAAATTTTGTTCTGTTATGCATGCAGTGTACAGAATACTGGAGCAGCAAATATCAGTGTCATGGACTGAATTTTTGTATTCCTCCAAAGTATGTGGTAACTTGGCAAGGCCATGATTCTCAGTGGTTTAGGAATCATGTGGTGATTTCCCATGATGTGATTTGATGTGGTAAACCAGTAAAAGGAATGTGAAGTAAGCAGAGGAGAGACCAACTACCACCAAGAAAGAAAAGTCAGGAGTGGGTGTGTCCTTTGTACCTGGTGTTCCTGCACCATGAAGCTCCTAAATCCAGGGGAAGATTGACGTCAATATGCTTGGAGAACTTCCAGGAATGCTGGACCTAAAGATCCTGAAAGGAGACATAGACTTCTCTCCAGAGCTGGCACCCTGAATTCGAACTTCTGGCCTCCTAAACTGTGAGAGAGAATAAATGTTTGTTTAAAGTCACCCTTTTTGGTATTTCTTTTATAGAAGCATGAGATAACTAAGACAACCAGCAACAACCAAGAGCATTAAAGGAAGCTAGAAAATAAGATTTCCATGCAAAACTAAACACGAATCCTTCTACGGGGGTGGGGACCCTAAAGACCTCGGGCTGTATAAGATTCTTGGAAACATTTGGTCAGGGCCTGCCAACACAACTGAAGTTCCAGCCTTCACATTGTTGTTGGTAAATGCTGTTGAGTCAGTTCTGACTCATAGCGACCCTGTATAGGGTTTCCAAGGAGCAGCTGGTGAGTTTGAACAGCTGACCTTGTGTTTCAAACTGGCATTGCAGTCCAGCGCAAGTTAATTAAATGTCTGACGAAATATAGCAGGCTAATTTTTAAGGTGATAAATTTGTATGACCCACAAATGATGTTAAGAATTTTAGCAGAAAAAAATTTCCACGCTTCTGCTTAAAAAAACATATGTACAATTAATCACAACGTTGATATTTTAAATATAAACCGGTGGCAAATTTTTCAAAATGCTCTGTTATATTACATTTCATTTTGGACTCTGTGGCCAAAGAATGTTGTCTTACAAAATTATTATTGCTTAGAAGGATCAATATCCCCAAAGAATTGTGTTCAGAAAACCCTGTCCAAGATAATGCCTGACCTCAGTTACTTCAAACTCAAGATTCACATCTAGGCTTTCTGATTGCAAATTGTTTCCCTTGCCACTTGATTAATTTATTAATTCTTTGCACACAAAAACACTATGAAACATAGATTCAATTCTAAATGATAGCACTGCCCAGAAGTGGTTGGCTTACAAGTTTTCAAGAGGCAGTTTAGTTTCAGAATATGGGGCAATATAGAATCTCACTGAATAGTTTTCATCTTGTCTAGACGGATCTTTTGAAAGGAGATGGGGATCAGATTCTTATGATTTACCAGTGAGCTCTGGTAGCATAGAGGTTATGAATCAGGCTGCTAACTTCAAGGTAAGCAGTTCGAAACTACCAGCCGTTCTGCGGGAGAAAGAGGAGGCTTTCTGCTCCTGTAAAGATTTACAGCCTCGGGTTCACTATGAGTTGGAACCAACTCCATAGTACTTAACAACAACAACAACAACAATTGTTATCATGACTCACTGCGATTGTCACAACTGTAAAGGTAGAAGTTTTGGAACATAAAGGGAGGAGTAGTTAATCTTACATTCCAGGAACAGAGGACTGTAGGACCATCAAGGGAGAAGAGCATGAGTGGAATGTGGGATCCTATGCATAGAAGCAGTAATACCAGAGATGGAGGCAAAGATGATGACATAGAGAGATAGAGCAGCTGAGGACCTGAGACTGATGCAAAGAGAAAGTCTGTGTGCTGGTGGCCAGAAGGCAGGCTTGCAGAATATGCCCTTGGATTGTTTTAAAAATTATATATTCCTGAGTGTTTTCATGTACATGAAAAACAAACAAACAAAAACAGAGGGAATAGAAGCAAATATTGATGCATGGAGGGGATTATAATCATTGAAATGATACAAAATACGATAGGATGAGTGCAACACTGATGTTCTCCCATGTAAAGTATCACTCAATGCACAATAAAAACTTAAAAAAAAAAAAAAAAGTTCTATACTAGGGATAACAGAAGATAACCTTTGACAAAAAAATGGCTGGCAATAGTAATTGATTAATATATGTTAATTTCTTTCCTTAAAAAAGAAATAATTTCATTTTGATTGGATCAACCATCAACATTCATGAAGTCTAGAAATCTAATAACATACTGCATCGAGCAAATCTGCTGCATAAGACTTTGTAAAGTATTGAAGAGCAAAGATGTCAGTTTGAAGACTAAGGTGCAACCAAGCCATGGTGTTTTCAATACCCTCATATGCATGTGAAAGTAGGACAGTGAATAAGGAAGACCGTAGATGCATTTGAGTTATGGTGTTGGAGGAGAATATTAAAAGTACCACGGACTGTCAAAAGGGCAAATAGATCAGTTTTGGAAGATGTGCACCCAGAGTACTCCTTGGAAGCCAGGATGGCCAGACTTTGTCTCTCATACTTTGGACATATTATCAGAAAGGTCCAGTCCCTGGAGAATGATGATATGTTTGGTAAAGTGGAAGGTCAGAGAAAAAGAGGAAGACCCCCTCAATGAGATGGACTTGCACAGTGACAGCAGTGATTGGCTCAGGTGTAACAGTGATTGATTGTAAGGTTGGCCCAGGACCAGGCAGTGTTTCATTGTGTTGTGCATAGGGTTGCTATGAATCAGTACTGACTCGATGGTACCTAAAAACAACAACAACATTGATAAAAATGGAAACAAAAGGTAGAGTCTTACAAACAGGCAGAAATAAGAAACTACCAATATAAGATTCTATGTGTGGTGAAAATAACCTTCAAAAATAGAAAATAAAGTTTCAGAAAAACAAAAGATGAGAGATTTTATCAGCAGCAGACTGCTTTTTAAAAAACACTAGTTACTCAGGCTTAAAAAAAAAAAAAAAATGATCCTAGGTGTAAACCTACAAGAGGAAAAATATGGAAATTAGAAAATATTATCTTTTAAAAGATTTTGTTAAAACAGTGTTGATACTTTAAAACATGAGTTGACAAACTTTTTATGTAAAAGATCTGTTGATTAATATTTTAGACTTTGCAAACCAGACAGTCTCCATTGTAACTACTTGACTTTATTGTTGCACAAAAGCAACCAGATAGGATACAAAGTGAATGGCATGGCTCTGTCCCTCTAAAATTATATTTATAAAAGTACTTATGTTATTGCAACACACAAAATGTATAAAATATTCAGAATAAATAACTAAAACTGTGCAATATCAATACACTGAAAACTACAAAGCATTTATGAGAGAAAGTGAAGGTTTAAATAAATGGATGTTGTCGTTGTTAGGTGCCATCAAGTCCGTACCAACTCATAGCGACCCCATGCACAGCAGAACGAAACAAT
>NW_006408554.1:4334816-4336607 GCF_000296735.1 Chrysochloris asiatica | reverse complement strand
CAAGCCTGCTCCCTGGCCATCAGCACACAATCCCTCTCCCTATCAGAGGCTAGAATCTCCAGGCATTCCATCTCTCCACATCATCATCTCTACCTCCGTCTCTGGTGTCTCTGCTTGTCTAGATAGAGTCCCGTACTCTGCGCTTCTCCCTGTATGGCCCCAGGGTCCTCCACTCCTGGACTACAAGGTCAACCACTCTCCTCCTTTTGTTACAAAATGTCTACCTTTACATTTGCAACATTCACTATCAGTCCTGATAGCAATTATTCACTATTGAACCACAAGAGTCTTATCCCATCTCCTTTCACCAGCCCCATCCAGACAGGTTGGAAACCACTCAATGAAGGTTCTACTTTCCCCTGCACCCTCTGAAACTAGGCTTCCTCTTGAAAGCTTGTAAGCCAGTCACTTCTTGCCTTTGTAGCCCCCCATTTTGGGTAGTCAATGTCTTAGTTGCCCATCCCTGTCAACCCTGTATACCGAGGAGGTGGGAATGATCCTCACTGTAAAGATTTGTTTCCTCTTTTGAGCTACTACATCCATAAGTATAGGTCAAGTTCATCAAATTGTATCAGATTACTCTTTTTCCCTCTTCTTTCTTCTTCTAGTCGAGTTCTGGTCATCCAGCCATTGAAGCCAGATCAGATGGGTACTATCTGCAAGTATGGGAGTTCTTGTGCATGTCCTTTATCATCTGTGCTGTTTTTGCAACCATGAGCTTCCATAAGAACCAACAAATCTGTCTTGGAATAAATACAGCTGAGTGCTCTTTAGAAGCAAGGATGGAGAGACTTCATCTCTCATACTTTGGTTTGGACATGTTGTCAGGAAGGGACAGTCCCTGGAGCAGGACATCATGCTTCATACAGTGGAGGATCAGTGAAAAACAGGAAGGCCCTCAAAGATGGATTGACAAAGTGACAGCAACAATGGGCTCAGACATACAAGACTAAGTGATGTTTCATTTTGTTTTGCATAGGGTAACTGTGAGTCTGAACCTACTCAATGGCACCTAACAACAGGAGTTCAAGCCCTAATAGATGGCCTGGCTAATGTGTCAGGCCCAACACTAACTTTTACTCAAAATCGGTGGTGCTTTTTTTGTTTTTGTTTTTAATGCTTTTTTGTGAATTATGTGATAGTTTATGTGGGAGGACATCAGCTTCACATTGATCCCATTGTATATCATTTCCTTGCCATGGTTACAATCCCTTCCATGCATCATCGATCAACCAAAGGGTATACCCCCCAAGCCTGCCCCCCTGTCATCCGCACACCGCTGCTCTCTCTCTCCAGGTCCAAAGTCTCCAGCCGCTCCATTTCCCCATGTCATCGTCTCTGCCTCCATCCCTGGCATCACTGCTTCTCTGGGTAGGGTTCTGTTCTCTGCTCTCCTCCTTCGATGGTCCGAGGGACCTCCATTCCTAGACTGTAAGGTTAATCACTCCCCTCTCTTTGCCCAAAAACATCCACCTTTACATTTTCAGTCCTTACAATCAGTCCTGATAACAATTATTTGCTATTGTATCACAAGGGACCTACCTGCTTCTCCTTTTATCAGCCCTGACTAGGCAGAATCGATACCACTCAGTGGAGATTCCACCTTGCTCCATGCCTTCTCAAGCTAGGTTCCCTCTTGAAAGCTTGTAAGTCAATCACTTCTTGTCTCTGTAGCAAGCTGACATCTTTGATCTTCAACACTTTAAAAAGGTCTTGTGCAGCAGATTTGCCTAATGTAATACATCATTTGATTTCTTGACTGCTGCTTCCATGAGTGTTGATAGTTGATCC
>NW_006408554.1:4322637-4331076 GCF_000296735.1 Chrysochloris asiatica | reverse complement strand
AATGAAATGAAATGAAATAGTATGAGTGTAAAGCTGATGTTCTCCCACATAACCTATCAGTCAATTCACAATAAAAACTTAAAATAAAAGGAGCATAAAGACAACAGCAATGAATTTCAGTAGCAAAACTCCTCTTTAATGGATGATAAGTCTGACTTCCAAGATCCATTTTGACTGTCGCCATTTCTCCTCTTCAGAAGTTGCCAACAACAGAAAGCCAAATCCATCAAGAACTCACCTAGAGAAAAGGTAGAATCTTGGGTAAGGTGAAGATGGTTTTTACTTTTAGCTATGTACACATATCCATGGGTTAGACACTAGGCTGAAGACTTCTGCTGGCTCACATAGTTGCTGATGAACCCAAAATCTTTAGGTCAGGCCTAGGGCTGGAGGATTCTGCTGGCTGAGAGTGTTGTCAGGGTTGATTGATCCAAAATCTGCAGGTCAGGTAGAAGGCTAGAGAGTTCTGCAGACTACATCCCAAGAACCAGAAGTCAGCCTTTCAGGAATGCTTGCTGGAACTGGTATTGTTGTCTAAGTCAGCATCTGCTATACCAATTGAGAATGTGTTCATATAAAATAAAACAGAAAGCAGGTGATTTGTTGCTTAATGATCCTTCAATTGTTTAATTATTATTCCAATGGAAATACACCACTTCCTGGAAGGTTCAGTGGCTGCTGCAGTCATGGAGGACTGACCAGCCAC
Organism: Chrysochloris asiatica; assembly: GCF_000296735.1. Taxonomy (NCBI): domain Eukaryota; kingdom Metazoa; phylum Chordata; class Mammalia; order Afrosoricida; family Chrysochloridae; genus Chrysochloris; species Chrysochloris asiatica. Next base: position 4,330,370 of record NW_006408554.1, on the reverse strand, counting down.
TATTTGGGAGAAAGGTGAGGATGCCTGTTCCTGGCTGGCTTTATTGTGAATTTTGTGATAGTTTACATGGGAGAACATTAGCTTTACATTCATCCTGTAGCATATCATTTCATTGACATCATTACAATCCCCTCAATGCATTATCAACCAACCAAAGAGCATACCCTGCAAGCCTGCCCCCCCTCCCACCAGTCATCAGCACACAGCCCCTCTCCCTCTCTGGGTCTAATGTCCCCAACCGCTCCACCTCTCCACACCTTCATCTCTGCTTCCATCTCTGGCATCACTGCTTCTCTGAGTAGGGTCCCGCACTCCGCTTTTCTCCCTTGATGGTCGCAGGTACCTTCACTCCTGGATTGCAAAGTCTATCACTCCACTCATTTTGCTATAAAACATCTACCTTTACATTTCCAACCCTCACAGTCAGTTCTAATGACAATTATTTCCTATTGTACCACAAGAGACTTATCCCCATCTTCTTTCATCAGCTCCACCCAGACATTGGATACTACTCAGTGGAGAGTCTACCTTCCTCTGCACCCTCTGGATCTAGATGCCTTCTTGAAAGCTTGCAAGCCAGTCACTTCTTGCCTTTGTAGTCCCCCCATTATGGGTAGCCAGTGTCCAAGTTGCCCATCCCTGTCTATTCTGTGTATGGAGGGGGTGGGAATGATCCTTGCTGTAAAGATTTGTTCCCTTTTTTGAGCTACTGCATCCATACGTGTAGGTCAAGTTCATCAAATTGTATCCGATTGCTCTTTTTTCCCCCTTCTTTCTTCTTCTAGTTGAGCTCTGATCATCCAGTCATTGAAGCCAGGTCAAGCGGGTATTATCTGCAAGTGTGAGTGTTCTTTTGTACATCCCTCTCTATCAGCTGGATGCTTCATTCTCCACTCTAGTCCTTTGTGGCTAAGTCACTGACTCTAGGCTCAAGAGTTCCCAGGTCTTGCCACACTGCTGGCCAACCAGGTCTCCACCCAGGTTCACAGGAGTCTACTGAATGTTGTAGGTCTTAGCTTGCAGTTTCATTGCTTTTTTTCCCTCACTTTTCCTTATCAGTGACGAATGTGGTTACCAATCAGAGTGCCTGTCTGCTCATATATTCTCATTGAGTCTTAGTCTTGGAAGGGGGTTTGCCCTGAGGAGACCTAGCCATTTGCCTTTACATCTCTTGGGCAGGCAACCTGCTTGTTCTTGTAATAATCAGTCACACTGCCTATATTGTTTTGTATTTTTCCTGTCAGTCTTTCTTTCCAGAAGTATCTTTTGTTCTTCAGGCTGCTCCAGGTTGGTCTGCTTTTTCTTTCAAGTGCAAATTTCCCACCACAGAAGATTCTGGATGGGGTTCAGGATTCTACCTATGTTCTTATGTAATGCAGAGGCTCCGCAGAAAGCCTCCTTCACTGGGCATGTTGTAGCCCCATTTTAGGTATTCCAACCAGTTATAGGCAGAAGACAGACTTACAAGCTTTCTATAGTGATATTTCTGGCTATTCTTTTCTCTCCTCCTCAATTGTCTGTTTTATAATGGTATGCCAGAGAAACCAAGATTCAAAAGATTGGCTATTAGCTTTTAATGCTTTTTTTTTTTTTACTCAAGAGCTGGTAAAACCTCCTACTAAGTAGGTCACACATTAGGCTGCTATCCACAAGGTCAGCAGTTCAAGTCCACCTGGCACTCTGCAGGAGAAAGATGAGGCTTTCTGCTCCCATAAAGATTTATAGTCTCAGAAAGCCTATACAGGGTTGCTATGAGTTGTAACTGACTTCACAGCACACTCCCACCACCACCACCAAGTACACCTAAGGACAGTGTCTGTGCTCACCTTTCCTATGGCTGCCAAGATTATATCAGTCCTTTTCTGTTTGTCCCATATTGTTCTTCTCTTATGTAAAAGTTGGGTCTGGCCGACAAAGCCAAGTTTTTAAGAGCCAGCTGCATTAGCTCTATGTGAAGTCTAGCGAGTCCGCCACTAGTGATATAGTCCCTGGGTGTTGGTGCCGTGGTAAAGCTCTACCTCCATCTGTAGCACTCATGTTTTGTTGGATACCCTGGTGGCACTGTGGGTTAGACATTAGGCTGCAAACCAAAAGATCAGTGGTTCAAATCCACTGTCTATTCCCATAAAGATTTATAGTCTCAGAAACCCTATATTGTGCCATTATGAACCAGAATTGACTCAGTGGCTGTGGGTTTGTTTGGGGCTTTTTTGGTTTATAAGGAAAGTAACTGCTAGATTGAAGGACTCTCTTATGGCCTAGAAACAGACTTTGATAGGTGTCCCACATACAACCATTGATCCATCAGCCTGCACATTTATCACTTAACAACTTTAGACCCTCAGCATATAGTTTATGTGGATTTTGTTGTTGTTGTTAAGTTCCATAGAGTCAGTTTCAACTCATAGCAACCTTGTATAGTGTTTCCGAGGAGGAGCGGCTGGCGGGTTTGAACTGCCAACCTTACGGTTAGCAGTCCAGTGCCACACCAGCACTCCATAGATACAATTCAGTAAAATTCCTGAGACATTTGAAAATAAGTTATTCATTCATTGCACAGAAGTACCATACCTTCCAGTTTCCTTAACATAATACATAAGATTGTTAGTAGAATCAGACAAAATTGGAAAGTATGTCACTGGGTTTCCCTTTATTTAGGTAATCTATGGCCCTGATAAGGAACTCTGGTAGAGTAGTAGTTACGAATCGGGCTACGAACAGCAAGGTCAGCAGTTCGAAACTATCAGCTGCTCCGCGGGAGAAAGATGAGGCGTTCTGCTCCCATAAAGATTAACAGTCTCGGAAACCCTGTGCAGGGTCGCTATGAGACGGAACCGACTCCACGGCACATAACAACAACAACAACAACATGGCCCTGATACATACACACACACACACACACACACACAAATTGAAAATTTGACATATATCAAATACTTTCCGAAAAGTTAGACCAACTAAATCTAGTGGAAGTTTATTTTGTATGAAGTCATCTAGGTCATAATCAATAACATTTATTCAGCTGACACTGAGTAAGTTAATCATTAGACAGCAGAATTGCAGGTACCTAGAATCCTTGTGGGGTAAGCTAATTAGAGCTAAATTTGGTGTGGCTGAATGTTGCTGCTTTTAGTCATAAACCTTAGATAAATAAATAACCTTTGAATACAATTTTTCCTGACTAAATTGTTTTGCTACTTGCTTAAAAGCTATTTATCATTAACTTCTGTTGAAAATATAACCATCAGAATGAAAATTAATTATTGTCAATAGGGAATCTATCTGAGGAACAGCTGGTTGGTTTGAACTGTTGACCTTGTAGTTCCAATAAATTACGCAAAATTTTTATTTTGAAATATCATTTGGAATCTCATTTTTTTTCTCCTTTCCTCGGGTGTTGGGTCTTTGTATATAACCATATTAGTTTTCTTGTTGTGTATTTAATTGTTTCATCTTGTTGAATATAATATTCTGTGGAGAGCAGCTACTCAAATTTGTTAGATCTCTATGCAAACCAAGTGGAAATCGATTCTGATTTGACATGACATGTGAAAAGATCCTGAACATTCATAATTTCATATAAAGACACTTACTGGGGATTTCATAGTCTGTCTCAGTAGTTTTTCTCAGTTTATTTTTCTTCTATCAGTTGTAGCCACAGAAACTTGAGGTTTCAAAACAGCTGAGTTCTGGCTGAGGTTTTAATCTACTAAATAATAACAATTTCATTTTCACGCACATTTTTCTTCTTCTGTGAATCCAGTTTTCTCTATTGGACATTCTCTTTATTCTAAAGTTCACAAGCTTGATGTTGTATGTACAGGTATTCAAATGAAGTAGACTTAGAGAATTTATAAAGGAGTAGACATTAAAAGATCTTAACCAATTATTTATGGGAGATTAAAGGGAGTCATATGTGGGTAAAATTAATTAGGAATGAAGAGAAGCCAAGAAGAGAGGGCTCTCTAGGGAGCAGAGAGTCAGATGAAATTATGTTAATGGTACAGGCCTTTTGAAACTGTGTAAGAGGCAATGCAAGCAGAGGGCCTAACACTAAGTTCTAAGCAACTCACAAACATAATTTTTTGGGGAAATGTTCATTAAAGAGCTAGCAAGGTGGGAGAGGCGCAAAGAAGCATGGTATCATCAACTACCTTCTCAATAATCCACGAGCAGTAACCTCCATCTCCAGAATTTTGTTGTTAGGTGCCCTGAAGTTGACTGCTTGTCCCATAGTGACCATATGCACAACGGAACGAAACATTGTTTGGTCCTGCAATGTTTTCACAACTGTTGTTATGATTGAGCCCATTGTGGCAGCCATTGTGTCAATATGCCTCATGGGGGCCATCCTCTTTTTCACTAATGCTCTACTTTTCCAAGTCTGATATCCTTCTTCAGGAACTGATCCCTCCTGAGAACATGTCCAAAGAACAAGAGATGAAGTCTTGCCATCCTTGCTTCTAAGGAGCATTCTGGCTGTACTTCTTCAAAGAAAGCTGCTTCTTCTGGCAGTCCATGGTACTTTCAATATTCTTTATAAATACCATAATTCAAATGCATTGATTCTTCCTTACTCATGGCCCAACTTTCACATGCATACGGGCAACTGAAAATACCGTGACGTGGATCATGCATACCTTAGTCTTCAAGCAGGTATCTTTGCTCTTTAACACTTTAAAGAGGGTTTTTTGCAGCAAAATTTCCAAATGCAATGCATTGTTTGACTTCTTGGCTATTACTTCCATGAGTGTTGATTGTGGATCCAAGCAAACTGAAGTCTTTGAAGACTTTAATCATTTCTCTATTTATAATGATGCTATGTATTGGTCCATTTGTGAGTATTTTGGTTTTCTTTACATTGAAGTGCAATCCACACTGAAGGTTTTAGTCTTTGGGTTTCCTCAGTGAGTGTTTCAAGTTCTCTTTGATTCCAGTAAACAAGATTGTATCATCTGCATATTGCTAATGCGTCTTCCTCCAATGCTTCTTCATAAAAAACCCAGCTACTTGGATTATTTGCTCAGTATGCAGATTGAATAAGGAAGATGAAAGGATACTCCCCTGGAGCACACCTTTCCTGATTCTAAATGATTCAGTATCTCCTTGTTCTGTTTGATTGACTTGTTCTTGGTCTGTGTACAGGTTCCTCAGGAGCACAATTAAGTGTTCCAGAATACCAATTCTTTGTAATGTTATCTATAGTTTATTATTATACTTGGGACACATTATCAGGAGTGACCAGTCCCTGAAGAAAAGGACATCATGCTTGGTGAAGCAGAGGGTCTTTGAAAAAGAGGAAGACCCCCAGTGAGCTGGGTTGGCACAGTGACAGCAGCAATGGGCTCACGCATAGCAATGATTACGAGACTGGCTCAGGATGCAGAAGTGTTTCCTTCTGTTGTACAGAATTTCACAATGAGTGAGAACCATTGGTACCTAACAACAACAGCATTTCTTAATTGTTATTCATTTGAGTGGGGAAGTGACGTACATAAAATACTAATTAACGTCACCCTCAAACGCTAAGAATAATGGTCCTTAAGAAGATAAGGGGTTACCCATCAGATTTTTCTGAGATGTTTTTGGTTGTTCAAATGTATTCAGAATAACATTCAGCAAAGTAACATCACCACTCTCGGATCACTCATAAGGGATAATTAACAAATGATTTTTTTTTTTCGTAATTATTTTAGGTAAATTATTCCATCTATGTTAAACTATATAATTTAATTTTTTCTGCTCTTAAAAAGAGACTTAACAAATTGTATCAAAACAACATTATATAGGTAATATTTCACTTCAGGATTATATAGTTGTTGTTAGGTACAGACAAGAGAAAACACTGTCCTATCATGTGCCGTCCTCACAGTTGTTATACTTGAACCCATTGCTGCTGCCACTATGTCAATCCATCTCTTTAGACTTCATCCTCTGTTTCGTGGCCTGTCAAGTTTACCAAGCAGGATATCCATCTCCAGGGACTGGCCCTTCCTGAGAAATATGTCCAAAGTAGGAGAAACAATGTCTTGCCATTCTCACTCCCACGGAGAATTCTGGCTGTAGTTCTTCCAACACAGATTTGTTTGTTCTTCTGGCAGTCCATGGTAGTTTTAATATTCTTCTCTAACACCATATTTCAAATGTTTCAATTCTTCTGTGGTCTTCCTTATTCATTGTCCAACTTTCACATGCATATGAGCTGATAGAAAATACCACGGATTGGGTCAGGCACATTGTAGTCCTCAAACTGACATCTTTGCTCTTTAACAGTTTAAAGAGATCTTATATAGTATTATGTAGGAAAATACTATAGGGAAATCATTAAAAGTTTTAAAATACTTAGACCTATGTTAAAGAGTCATAACATGCCATAATAATTGCATAGATATCTAGCAAGCCACAATATAAGATCAAGGTAACTTGGATGACAAATAAGTGTACTATATTCTCCACTTTATTAGCCAAAATTAAAACAATTGTATCTTTTACTAAAAATGAAGAAAATATAAATATTTGAAATTCCATAGTGAAAAATACCCTAGAAGCCATTATTCTCTATCTATAGCATTTTCCATGTGGAAGAGAAAAGAGATGCAAAAGGATAGAATCTTAATACAGATACACAAACAGAGATAGCTAGACCTCTGGGAAGAAAACATACTTAAGGATGGAGGGAAAAATGCTTAGGAAAATACAGGCAAAGCTGAGAGAGGCAAATGGGTTAGAAGAGAGTAAAAACCAATACAAAGAAATGAATAAAGATGTCAGATGTACTGAGAACCATAATAAGTATTTTAAGGTTGCTGGAATGTCGAGTGTGAGGTATTCACTAGTGAAAGATAAGGCCAGAGAGATTGGCATAGCCTCATATACCGTTGTAAGAAACTGAACTCTAACCTAGTTAAGTATAGAAGAGATGGTTAGAGATTTCAAATATAGCAGATGATCAGATAATATTAATTTTGAGAATGGAGGATATAATTGAGGCATACAAGAATGAGGAACAAAGTTAGGATTAAAGTGTGATTGAGAGAAAAACATTCTTTGCTGGTTACCAGGGAGGAGAGGGGAAATTGCTAACTAGAGGGTAGACACATATTGACTTGAGTGAAGGAAAAGGCAATATATAATAAAGAGGAGGTCAGCACAATATGACCAAGGCAAAGAAAGACCGTGAGGGGCACTTAAGACTTAAAAAACATAAATATTATAACATACATGATCCTGCAATAACAGTAACAACAAACAATAATCTAGGAATACCTATATATGAAAATATGCAAGGAAATGGGAACACACCATGAGCATATGAAGATTTGGCAGAGGATATTTCTACATATGTATTTGTATGTTCTGCAAGTATATCCATGCATATGGTAGAGCACACAGAGGCAAAATCATGAAAACTTCTTAACCATAAACAACACCTAGAGTGTTGCAGGCTTAGGACCACAGTGCCAGGGCACAGCTAGGTCATTTGGCATAACATAGTTTACAAACACAACATTATGCATGCTACTGTGGTGAGTAGTAACTGGGTCTTAAAACTAGTGAGCACAATCTAAGATGAAGCGATTTGTCTTATGCTGTATGGAGTTTTAAGAAAAAGTAAAAACAAAACAAACAAACAAACAAACAAAAAAAAAACACTCAAGGAATCAATTAGTCCAAAGGACTCCCAGATCAGGCAAAATATCATGTCCACCACCAGGAAACCAGAACTAGATGGT
>NW_006408554.1:4321693-4322267 GCF_000296735.1 Chrysochloris asiatica | reverse complement strand
TGGATTGAAAACAAATTTACTCTGTTAACTTCTCCCCAAACCACAATAAATGAATAAAGAAAGGAAAGATAAAAGAGAGATGAGAAGATAAAGATAAAAAAGTATTTATAGTGCTTTCAAGAAGTTAGCATGATAAAACGAGGAGTAAAATTGGATGGTGGCTACGGAGGTTTCTGTTTTATAGGATGGAACGTGCATTTTTCTCCTCACAGGTTGAGAGGAGAATCTGAAGAGAAAAAGAAGACAAGAAATGAAGATAAACAAGGTCCTAGAGGGGCTGAATGGAATGCAAAGGTTGGGAGCAAAGAGGAAGGATTAGTAGTTGGAAAATATGGCCTTGGTGATAGAAATGATGTTAGGGATTGCATGATAGAATTCTACAAAATCAATGATTTGTTCATTTCAAATACCTTCTTTAGACAGCATAAGAGACAACTATAGAAACATTTAAGAAAAAAAAAAAAAAAGAGAGAGACAACTATACACATGGACCTCACCAGATAGAATACATAGAAATCAAATTGACTACATCTGAGGAAAGAGACGATAGAAAAGCTCCATATCATCAGTCAAA
>NW_006408554.1:4307377-4321259 GCF_000296735.1 Chrysochloris asiatica | reverse complement strand
ATGAGATGGATTGACCAAGTGGCAGCATCGATGGGCTCAAGCGGGGCAATAGTAGTGAGGTTGGCCCAGGATTGGGCAATGGTTCGTTCTGCTGTGCATAAAGTCACTATGGGTTGGTACCAACTCGATGGCACCTAACAACAACAACAAAGAGAGGCTGATAAGAAGCTCTGGTAGCATAGTCATTACAATTCGGGCTGCTAACCTCAAGGTCAGCAGTTTGAAACTACCAGCTTTTCCACAGGAGAAAGATGAGGCTTTCAGCCTCAGAAAACCTATGCAGGGTCACAATGAGTTGGAACCGACTCCACGGTACATAACTACCACCACCAGAGGGGCTAATGTGGTGCTGTAGGATAAGCACTGGACTAATAGCCACAAAGCTGGTCATTCATAAGAGGGTTAGATTTTGTAGTCTAGATCGTAGATGAAGTCGAGGCATAAAGAAAAGAGTTGGTGTTGGACAGCAATAGAGGCCCCTATTTGTTGAACCAAAGGAGTGCTGGTAGCATAGTGAATTACACACTGGAATGCTAACTGCAAGCTCAAGAATTTGAATTCAGAAGATGCTCCACAAGAGAAAGATGAGGGTCTCTGCTCCCATAAAGATTTACAGCCTCAGAAACCCTATACAGTGTTAATATGATTTTGAACCAACAAGATGGTACATAACCATAACAATTTGCTGAGGCTGGGGGGAAAGAAAAGAACCTTCCAGCAATAAATTACAAACTCTCTGAATTCTAAGACCGTGGACCCCAGAAGTTAACAGATGATAAACTATATCCAATTGTTGATGAATGAATTAATAAACAGGTACGATGAAAGCAGATATTCAACAAACAATATCCTGTCCTAGCAATTAGTCTTTCCAAGCAATGGCGTGTCCAAAGTCAGAGAGTCAAAGTCTTGCCATCTTGCATCTAAGGATCATTCTGGATGTGCTTATTCTAAGACTAATCTATTCATTCTTCTGGTAGTCCATGGTATAGTATGTTTATTCTTTGTCATTGTCATAGTTTCCAACCACAGAAAACAGAGAGCTGATCTTTCCCACGGATGACCTTTACTATAGTTAAGAGTACTCAGTCTAATGGGGAGAGGGAAATGCTGAGGACTCTAGACTCATGGAAAGAGGACTGAGTGCTGACGGCCAGGAGGCAGGCATGAAGAATGTGCCATTTGGTGGTTCAAATGATTATATATTCCTGAATGTTTTTGTGTACATCTTCCCACCCCCAAAAAAGAAAAGAAAAGCAGAGGGTATGGAAGCAACTACTGTTGAATAATGATGAATGGAGAAGACTGTAATCATTGCAATGAAACGATGGTGTAAAGCAGATGCTCTCCCATGTAAACTATCAGTCAGTTCGCAATTTAAAACAAACAAACAAACAAACAAAAAAGAGTTCTCAGTCTACTTGCCTTCTGTTTGGATTGTTCTCCTCTATTGCTACCTGTGTGGCGCTGTGGGTTAAGGCGCCAGACTGCAAAGCCTTTTGAACTGCAAGGTCAGTTCACCAGCTGCTCCTCGGAAACCCTATGCAGGGTCGCTACAGGTCGGAATCGATTTGACGGCACCTATCAACAACAACAACATCGCTATCTGTAGGGAGCATGGTGGCTCCGTACAATATGCACTGGACTGGAACCACAAGGTCGGAGGTTCGAGCCAACTGTCCACTCTGGGGGAGAAAGATGAGGCTTTCTGCTCCCGGGAAGATTTAAAGCCTCAGAAACCCTATGCAGGATCGCTGAGTCAGAATAGACTCTACAGGACTTACAACAACAACATCTCTACGCTCATCCTTATTCCTTTAAAGCAGATGTTATGTGTAGACTTTTGTAAATTATAAAGTCAGTCATTCTAAGAGAAAAGCAGATTTCTCTTGAGGGCATAGGTATTGGGACTGGCTTTGCTTCCTAAACAGACACGGTTAGTTAATGGTTCTGGTTTTTTCGTGAAGCGCATACTCTCGTTAACTGTAGCACTGTTGCCACCTACAGGCCATTTAGAAGACCTTTCAATCCTCTTCCTCATTTTTCTTCTGCATTTCTTGGGCAACATATCATAGGTACTTTTCTTTCTCTCCTACGCCCCATCATCTCATCTCTACTCTTTAGAACTGTGTTTTTCCATAGCCTTTCTCTTCTAGATTCATACTGAAAAAGCTTATTTGTACCGTACAACCGGCCTAATAAAGGTATCCAAGCAGTTGAATGAAGAAATTAAATAGACCAGTTATTTAGTCACACATTCTCACAAAAGTACAATTAACAGTTGATTGTTGCTGTTGTTGTTACGTGCCATTGAATCAGTTCTGACTCATCACGACCCTGTATAGGGTTTCCTAGGAGTAACGGGTGGGTTTGAACTGCTAACCTTACACTTAGCAGGCCAGTTCCTATCCTACGGTGGCACTACACCCATGGAGAATTCACCTTCTGGTTCTACTCTGCCTCCATGGAAGCATGGCCTCCAGCATCCTTGACTTTGTCAGCATCTTCTATAAAACCATAATGTGGTTATTAAAACAAATGAGCTACAAGGAACTTTCTACCTTCATCCTCTAAAATCCAAGGTGCTCTGGAAGCATAGTGGTTACGAGTTGGCCTGCCAACCTCAAGATCAGCAGTGTAATACTACCAGCCGCCGTTCCACAGGAGAAAGATGAGGCTTTCTGCTCCCATAAAGATTTACAGCCTACGAAACCCTGTGCAGGGTCACTATGAGTCAGGACCGACTCCACAGCACATAACCACCACCACTTCTAAGATCCAGCCACAATAGATATCAATGTCATTTTAGTGTTTTATTATTATTCATGAAGTTTGTTTATCAGTTGATCTGAACATTAATATTCTCTAATAAGCTATATTAATACTGGATATTAACTTAGTTTCTAAGGGAACAAAAATTTAGAGAGATGATTTTATTTTCTCCTAATATCTAGGTACTTAACAACAATAATATCTCTTTTAAGAGATCATTTAGCCTTTCCCCCAATGAAACAATATTTTGGAGCCATCTGATCTCTTATTTTATAAGTTTCAACAACTTAAACAGGTTAGATAATTGGTTTGGATTAGGGATTATTATTTTTTCTTTCTTAAAAGCAAATTATCCATACATAAGAGGCGTATATTGTTCTATGCCATTTGGTAAATTGGTAAGTGCCATCGAGTCAAATCCAAACCCTAGCGACCCTGTTTAGGGTTTCTGAGGAGCAACTGGTGAACTTGAACCACTGACCTTGCAGTTCAAACGGCTTTGCAGTCTGGCGCATTAACCCAGCACCACACCCCCTTTGGTAAATTGTTGTTGTCGGTTCCGACTCATAGCGGCCCTGTACAGGATTTCCTGAAGCTGTAAATCTTTACGGGAGCAGAAAGCCTCATCTTTCTCCCATGGAACAGCTGGTAGTTTCGAACTGCTGACTTTGAGGTTCACAGCCCGATTCGTAACCACTATGCTACCAGAGATCCTATTGTTGTTGTTGTTATGTGCCGAGTTGGTTCTGACTCATAGCGACCCTGCACAGGGTTTCCAAGGCTGTTAATCTTTACGGGAGCAGAAAGCCTCATCTTTCTCCCACGGAACAGCTGGTAGTTTCGAACTGCTGACCTTGCAGTTCGCAGCCCAATTCGTAGCCACTACGCTACCAGAGAGATCCTATTAAGGGAAAGTAAATGCAAACTCTAATGTTCAATTTTCCTAATCCACCAGAAGATGGCAGCATATCTAAATTTTATTGAATTGTATTTATTAAATGCAGTTGTTAAGTGCCGTCAAGTTAGTTCCAACTCATAGTGAACCTGTATAGGGTTTCTGAGGAACACTTGGTGACTTTTAACTGCTCAACTTGCTGTTCAAACCAACCGTCAGTCCAGTGCTTATCTTACTAAATACATCATTGTTGTTGTTAAGTGCTGTGGAGTCAGTACTGACCTACAGCGACCCTGTATAGGGTTTCCGAGGAGCGGCTGGTGAGCTTAAACCAATGACCCTGAGGTTCAAAACGACCTTGCAATCCAGTGCATTGACCCACAGTGCCACACCAGGACCCCTGTGAATACTTAAGGCGAATAAATTCAGTTCTACTTATTCAATACCACTAAATAGTCATTCTCTATAATTATTGTTCTTTTGGAGCTATGTGCCATGGAGTCGGTTCCGACTTGTAGTGACCCTGCACAGGGTTTCTGAGGGTAGAAGTCTTTACGGGAGCAGAAAGCCTCATCTTTCTCACGCGGAACAGCTGGTAGTTTCGAACTGCTGGAGGTTAGCAGCCCAATTCGTAACCATTATGCTGCCAGAGTTAGTTATGTTTAATTTCAATCTCTAAAGGACTAATGCTATAATATTTTATTATTTTACTGTAAAAAACAAACCCCCACTAATACTGAACCCAAGTGTGTCAAAATAACCTGCAACCCAGCATTTTCAGTAAGTGATTTTTTTGAAAGTGGATTTCCAGGTTTTTCACCTCTGAGTGAATTCAAACTTCAATCCTTTGTGTTAGCAGCCAAATGCATCAACCGTTTATACCACTCAGAGTCTCCTATTTGGACTGCACCAGTCCCAGCACCAATGTGGCCATCAAGCCAATCCCAATTTACGGCAGCTCCTTATGTTTCAGAGTAGAACGATACTGATGGAGATTTAAATGGCTGCAGCCTTTTGGAAGTAGCTTTTTAGATGCCTCTGTCAACTTTTAGATCAGTAGGCAAATGTTTAACTGTTTGTGCCATCCAGGGACTCTTAGCTTGAATAGATTGCTGTTGTTTGCCATTGAGTGGGTTCCAATTCACTGAGACCCCGTAGGATAAAGCAGAACTGCTCATGTTGTTGTTGTTGTTATTGAGTTCCGTGGGGTCAGTTCCGACTCATTGAGACCCTGTACAAGGTTTCCTTCCAAGGCTGTAAATCTTTACAGGAGCAGAAAGCCTCATCTTTCTCCCACGGAACAGCTGGTAGTTTCAAACTGCTGACCTTGCGGTTTGCAGCCGAATTCGTAACCACTAAGCTACCAGAGCTCCTTAGAACTGCTCATAGGGTTTCCTAAACTGCCAGATCTTTATTTCTTCAGAGCCACTCAAACACTCCTTCCTGACCTCTGGACTAGCAGCCGAGTGCTTAACCATTGTGTCCCCAGGAAATGCATGATTGCTGTGGACACTTCTTTAATGTTCTTGTTAGTAAACAAGAATCTGCTTTGATTCACATGTGGCACCATCCTTAGGCAATAACACATGAATCAATTATTTTATAGATACACACTGATGAATAGAATGTTTTGCCCTGGTGGCAATGTTAAAAGAGTGAGTCAAAACTGATCTGCCCTCGAGTTATATTAAAATGCCTGACTACATCCAATGCTGATGACACCATTGAGCCTGAGAGTAAATGACAGAGTATGGAATGGAAACATCTCAATCGCCAACCAAGAAACAGTTCAAAAGTCAACCATCATCTAGAAAATTGATGCTTACAGTTTTTGGGGATTCTCAAGGGCCAATGTTGGAACACTAACAGGAGAAAGGTTCAACAATCAACAGTGCTCATTATAGTGAGATGCTCACTGAAGAACTGAAGCCTAATTTTGGAGTAAATGCAGAGGACTACTATGCAAGGGCTTTGTGATCTTGTGTGACAATGCATGTCTTTACACCTCTGCCCACACTTTTGACACTACAGAAACTTTGTTTTCAGGTGTGAATGCATCCTCCCTATAGTCCTGATCTTACTCCATCAGACTTTCATTTGTTTGGTCCCATGAAAGCAGTCCTTCAAGGATGAAGATTCACCTCTGCTAAAGAAGTAAAGACAGTGGTGCATTCGTGGCTCATAGCTCAGCCCGAAACAGTTTTTAATAAGGGAATACAAAAGCTTGTTGACAGATGGATAAAGTGTATTGAAAAGCAAGGAGATAATGTTGAAAAATGATATACTTGTCTTTTCTAAAAGTTGATTCGAATGAATTCTACAGCCAGAATGTGGATAATTTTTGACTCACCCTTGTATAACTGTGCTGTCCAATATATTAGCAACTAGGTTCATGCGACTATTGAACATTTTAAATGTGGTTAGTATTACTGAAGTACTGAATTTTAAATTTCATTTACTTTTACTTCATTTAAAAGCTACTTGGTCCAATTGTAAGGATTTTTGTTCTGACTCATAGCGACCCCGCATAGGGTTTCTAAGAAGCGGCTGGTGAGTTCAAACAGACCTTATGGTCCAGTGCTTATCCACCAGGACTCTGAGTGGAATATAGAGCAGCAAATTTCTCCCTTCTTTTTCTTTTTAAAATTTTATAGTGACTTGAGTGATAGTTTACATGAGAGAACATCGGTTTTACACTTATCATTTCATTGGTATGATTACAACAATCTCTGTGCATCTTCATTCAACAGTAATTGCTTCTATTCCCTCTGGGTTTTTTTTTTTTTTTTTGGGGGGCGGGGTGTACACAAGAACACTTAGGAATATATAATAATTTAAACAACCAAAGAGCACATTCTCCAAGCCTGCCTCCTGGCTGCCAACACACAGCCTTTATCTTTTCATGAGTCCTCTGTTGCTCTCTCTCTCCATGTCCTCATCTCTGCCTCCATCTCTGGTGTTGCTAGCAGCAAATGTCTCTTATTGTTCAGAATTCCAAAGAGTTAAAACTTTGCTAATACTTAGTCAAGGAATAGTGATTAAAAAATGGAATGTGATTTTCCATTGATTTTATTGAACTTAAAATTCTTCCGGATATGAGATTTAAATATACACCAACTTAGGCACATGCAGGCTTCAAATGCCTGAGTCAGTTCCTCAAAGCAGAGTCCTTCAGATTCTAAAGTGACACTGTAACTGCAAGGTAGTCCTTTGCTTATGACGTCATGGTTGGGGTTGTTGAGTGGTGTCAAGACACCCTGTATAGAGTTTCTGAAGCTATATATCCTTGTGGGAGCAAAGCCTTACCTTTCTCTTGCAAAGCGGATGGTGGGCTCACACTGCCAACCTTGTGGTTAACAGTTCAGTGTTTATCCTACAGAGCCACCGTACTCCCTGACATCATGGTATGTCTATCTTTAAAGTCATACACCACTTTTGAAGAGTGTGGAAAAAATCAATGACATTTTAAGGTATACAACAAGTAGTTAAAAGTTGTTTTAAACCCATAAACTTGTTTAAAAAATGAAAAAGTATTAAAGTCCAATCAAAGTGTTATATGTCCAAAGTGGTCATTAAGTGCTGTTGAGTTGGTTTCAACTCATAGCAACCCTGTATTGGGTTTCCAAGGCTTTTGTATCTTTGTAGATACAGAAAGCTTCTTCTTTCTTCCACGGAGCGGCTGGCTGTTCCAACCACTGACCTTGTGGTTCACAGTCCAGTGCTTATCCTAAGGAGCCACCATCCTCCATAGTCCATATTCCAAAGTATTACCTATAATTTATTATTATGAAGTAGGGGACTAAAAAGTCACATTCAGAAACCTCTTAGCTTTTCTTAGAACTTACACTAAGGATTTTTTTAATCATTTTGAAGTAGTGGAAGTTGTTAGCTGTCATCAAATTGGCGCTGAGGCCTAGTGACACTTACATATAGCAAAACAACACATCGTCTGCTTCCTGCTACATCTTCATAATGTTTGAGTGCATTGTTGTAGCTAGTGTTGAGGCCACCTCACTGAGGATTTCCCTAATTTTTGCTGATTCTCTACTTTTCAAACATGGTGTCCTTTTTTCACTATTGATTTTTCCTGATAGGGTGCCCAAAGTAAGTGAACAAAGTCACAGGACCCTCACTCCTAAGGAGCATTCTGATTCTATTTCTTCTCAAACTAGGCTGTTAGTTCTTCTGGCAGCCCACAGTATATTCAATATTCTTCACCAATGCTACTATGCAAATGCATCAATTCTTTTACTTGTCCTGCTTTTTCATGCTAATGAGGTAATTGAGAAGATTCTGGCATGTTGTACCTTAGTCATCAAAGACTAGTTTGAATCGTTCTATAACACTGCGTCACAAGGTCAGAGGTTCAAACCTATCAGCTGCTTCTTGGAAACCCTATACCAGGTCACTGTGTGTCAGAACCAACTCAGTGGCAGTTAACAACATAGAATTGAAATTTCACAAAGAAGAATTTCCATTAAATTATTCCTTTTTAATATTTATATTTAAGGAGGATTTCTGGTTTGGCACTATGAATCAGCACTGGACCGAAAACCACAAGGTTAGCAGTTCAAACTCACCAGCTGCTTCTCAGAAACCCTCTACGGGTTCGCTAATAGTCAGAACCCATTCAATGGCTCTTAACAACAACAACATATTTAAGGAAGATTGGTTGAAGTTGCTGAATTTACAACATTAATCTATCATTTAAAAAATCAGGAACTAATAACAAATTATTTAACATAAATATGAAGTGAAGTTCCATTTTCCAAGAGAGAAAAACTACCTTGGCCATCATATACCTTTCTGTCCACCTACCTGTGCAGCCAAAGTGCTCCTTGGAGGCCAGGATGGCTAAGCTTCGTCTCTCATACTTTGGACATATTGTCAGGAGGGAACAGTCACTGGAGAAGGATGTCATGCTGGGTAAGATGGAGGGTCAGAGAAAAAGAGGAAGACCCCCAACGAGATGGATCAGCCAGGTGGCATCATTGATGGACTCAAGTGTGGCAGCGGTGGTGAGGTTGGCCCAGGATCGGACATTGTTTCGTTCTGCTGTGCATGGGGTCGCTATGAGTCGGTTCTGACTCGATGGCACCTGACAACACCAACAACCTGTAAAGAGAGGAGTACAACTCAGAATCAATCCATTCATTATTGTTCTTTTTTCCAATTAGAAGAAAAAACAATGATTTCCATTTGACCCACTTCTTCCACTTCCAATTTCAGTTGAAGTCTTTGAAATCTGTTTATTTGTCTGTTTAAATCTAGAGACTTCTGTGCAGTTTTACAACCAACTTGTGATACAAGTCTCAACTAAAAAATCTCTTATCTCTTAAAGTTCTGTGTTTTTAGTTCCTTTTTTATTGCTGTAGAAATATATAGGACATTAGCCAATTCAACATTTTTCACATGTATAATTTAATGACACCAGAAATTAGCCATATTGTGCTTTTTAATTCTGAGCACAACTTTTGAAAGCATATTTAAGTAGATTAGGTCCCTGGGTGGGACAGTTTGAGCTCTACTGCTAACCTAAAGTTCAGTTGTTCCAACACACCCAGAAGCAAAATGAAGAGCTGCTTCTATAAAGAAAGATTACAGCCAAGAAAACTATGGAACAGTTCTAATCTGTAACACCTGGGGTCACCATGAGTTGGAATCAAGATTCTAATGCTTAATATATGAATAAAGAATATTGGGAAGCATAATGAAATGAGTAGAATTTTGGAAAGGAAGGCTGTTCTTCACAAAAGCAGGATTTTGTGAACCTTGGTATATAAGCAGGTATTTTAACCGTCACAGTTTATAGGGGCGTACATTAAGTCAGATGGGCATTTCCAATTGTGCAGTTGACTTTGAACTACTGTGGCCTATGGTGGAATTCTATCTTACTGAGTAACCTCAGCATAGGGAAACTTTATGTGTAGCAGAGGTACGACTGCACTCTGAAAATAGTGCTCAGACTTTGATGGTTTTAATGGTTCTTTTGCCTTGTCAGGGGTGGAAGGAGGATTTGGTAAGGCTTCTAGGGTCCAATGTTGAGCACAAAGCTCTAGGAGGAACACAGAACGTGGGGTGCAAGCTGTAGCAGTAGGGTTTCTTAAGCAGTCATGTCTGAGGTGAAGATACAACATAGAGATAGGGAGACATCTTTGTTTAGAACTTTTGGGTTTGGGTATAGAAATATTTTCACTGGTTATACTGTCTTCTTAGCTGGGTCTGCTAAGACAGTTCAGTTCTACATATGCTAGCTTGCTTTAAGTGTTTCGTGCCAGACAGATGTTAAATGAAGTTAAACTCATTGTCTTTGAGTTGATCACAATTCATAACAATCATATAGGATTGAGTAGAATTGTCACAAGATTTCCAAAGCCAAAGTTAGCATCTTTACAGAAGTAGACTGCCACATCTTTTTTTCTGACCTTCTCGTTAGCAGCTAAGCTCTTTAATCATAGCACCACCGGATCTCCTTAAGAGCTATGCTGTTGTTGTTGCTACTAAGTTCCATCAAGTTGATTCAGAAAGACTGTATGCATAACTGAAAAAAAAACAAAACAAAAAACACTGTCGAGTCTTGTGACATCCTCACAATTGCTGTTATGTTTGAGCCCATTGTGGCTGCCACTGTATCAATTCTCCCATTGTGGGTCTTTCTCTTTTTTGATGACCCTCCACTTTTCCAAGCGTGATGTCCTTCTCAAGGAACTGATCTCTCCTGACAACATGTCCAAAGTACAAGAGATGGAGTCTCAGTATCCTTGCTTCTAAGGAGTATTCTGGCTGTACTTCTTCCAATTTTTTTGCTCTTCTGGCAGACCAAGATACTTTCAATATTCTCCAAGACCATAATTCAAAGGCATCGATTCTTCTCTAGCTGTCCTTATTCCTTGTCCAACTTTCACATGCAGATGAAGCTATAGATAATACCATGGCTTGGTTCAGGCACACCCTAGTCCTCAAATTGATATCCTTGCTCTTTACCATTTTCAGGACGTCTTTTGCAGCAGATTTGTTCAATTCAATATGTCCTGATTTCTTGACTGCTGCTTCCATGAGAGTTGATTGTAGATTTAAGCAAAATGCAGTCTTTGACAGCTTCTATCTTTTCTCCATTTATCATGATGTTATTTATTGGTCCAGTTGTGAGAATTTTTATTTTCTTTACATTGAGATACAATCCAGACTGAAGGCTGTAGTCATTGATCTCCATCAATAAGTAGTTCAAGTTCTCTTAGTTTCCAGTAAGCAAGGTTGTATCATCTGCATATCACAGGTTGTTAATGAGTCTTCCTCCAATCCTGATGCCACCTTCTCCTTCATATAATCCAACATACAGATTGAATAACTATGGTTAAAGGATACAACCCTGACTCACATCTTTCCTGATCTTAAAATTATTCAATATTCCCTTGTTCTGTTCAAATGACTACCTCTTGGTCTGTGTACAGGTTCCTCATCAGCACAATTAAGTGTCTATGTAAAGATTCCTCATTAGCACAATTAAGTACTCTGAAATGTCATTCATTGGACTATGCTAGCTACCCAAAATTTAATGCTACAATCAAGGATAAGGAAAATGTTAAGCCACGACCTCAAGGAAATGGAGTTGTTGGCTGGCAAATATGTTGAAGGATCAGGGTAGGAAAATGATGGGCCAGACCTGGGAAGAATCTATTGTGACTAGAGTGCTTTTAGGTTTAGGAAACAACATGGCAGCCAGGGAGGCTGGAACTTGGGCAAGGTAGCTGTAGTGAGGCTTAAGAAGTAGACAGTACTAGATTGTTGCTGAAGCCTAGGGAGAATGTTTGACCTTTCATACTTTAAAATTGACCTGGAAGAATAGACTTATCTAGGTAAAATATCATATGGAAGGCAGCAAGTGGCAAATTCCAAATAAGAGTGTGGCCTGTATGTTCCAGAAATCTGTCCGTAGGCTTCTACCATCTTTCCATCATTATTTCCTCTTTCACTGGTTACCCCACTAGCCACTAAAGTTGTGAGTTATGCATGGGCTTTGGCCTGTTCATGGGAAGTGTCAGTTCCATTTCAAGGTCTTTCTTGCTGTTGGACCATCATCTTCACTGATAAGGCTCCTTCCATTGCTTTAGAACCATGTTGTCCAAACTGTGTCCAGAGAGTCCATGTGCATTTTCTGGGACTTTCACCATCATCCTGATCTACCAGACACATGTTGCTGGCACATCACCTGCATTTTTCCAGTGTCTTGGAGTCCTGGTGTGGCATTGTAGGATAAATACTCGACCATAAAGTAGATTTGAACTGCAAGTCTGGTGATTCAAACTTACCAGCCACTCCTCAGAAACTCTATATAGGGTCGCTATGAGTCGGAACCAACTCAGTGACACTAAACAGCAAACAAACAAACCACAGTTGTACACAAAAGCTAAACCTGGAACTCAGAGTAGCAATTGGATTTCAGCCTTGACTCATTCCCATAAACCAATCATTTCCAGTATTTTTACTGTTGATCTTGACTATGTTAAGATTAGACAAAGATTTAATGCATTTACCAACTGTACGATAAGCATTGGACCACAAGGTTAGTTTGAATTGCAAGGTTGGCAGTTCAAATCCATGAGTCATTCCTTGGAAACCCAGTATAGGTTCACTATTAGTCAGAACTGATTCAGTGACACTTAACAACAGCAACAGTTGACTTTGAGTTGACTCTGACTTACTGTGACCACCCATGTGTTAGAATAGAATCATGCTCCATAGGGTTCTGAATGGTTGAATTTTTAGATATAGATCACCAGGTCTTACTTGCAAGGTGCCTCTGGGTGGATTGGAACCACCAATCCTTAGGTTAATAATAGCCTGCATGGAATCCTGGTGTGGTGCACTGGCATAAGCTTTGGACTGTGAACCATATGGTAGGTAGTTCAAACCCACAAGCTGCTCCTTGTAAACCCTATGCAAGGTTGCTATGAGTTGGAACTGACTCAATGGCACTTAACAAGAACAAAGCAATGTTGTTTCTACCAACAGAGGCTTGATAAATTTACCTATTTAATAGTATTACTACTCCCGACAACTCTGACTTTAAGAAATGATGCACTGTACCATTTGACTTCAGAAAGTTAAATGATATTTATTCTGTTCAATGATGCACTAATAGGACTGAACAGACAATTGCCACTTCATATAAAGGCTATTTGATGATTGCTGTAATTCAACTTCTTGGCTTGAATCCTGACTCCTCCGCATACTAGCTATGTGACCTTGAGTAACTTACTAAACTTCCATATGTCCCCATTTCCTCATCTATTACATGGATCAGGAGTCCTGGTATGGCGCTGTGGATTAATGCACTGGACTGCAAAGTCGGTTTGAACTACAAGGTCAGCAGTTCAAGCTCACAAGTTGTTCCTTGGAAACTTTATATAGGGTCACTATGGGTTGGAACCAACTTTATGGCACTTAACAACAACAATATGGATAAAAATAGTACCTGTTTCATAGGGTTGTAAAGGGCTTAGAACAGGACCTGTTAACATATTAAATGTTCAATGTTATTATTTCAATATATATTACTGGTATTATTTGGAGTTTCAAATGCTGTTTTCAACAATAAGATAAGACTTCACACGACCCTTATTTCAATTGCATTTTCATTAAAAACATTACTATGAAATATAATACACCCTAAGAAAGACTTATAGTACAGATTTTCATAGCATAATGATATAATTTATCACCCATGCTGGGACACTAAAGAGAACTACAGTATTATAAATAATGACACCAAGACAGCAGATGTGGCTGAGGCCCATGTCACCTTAAATTAAAGAATAATTACAAAGCTAACTCCTGGGCATTCACTGCTCAGGTAGAGAAAAAGAATGTTGCTGGAATCTCAGCAGCCCTCAGTCTGTCTGTGTTAGATCAAGATCTCTTCTCTTCATGTTTGATGGAACTGCTAACCTCACCTTTAAAGTAACAATTTATATGCTTTTACTTATATTTTACTACCTAGAGAAAGAGCATTTCAAGATCTAGCTTGAAGTACAATGCTGTCTGTGAAAGCATAGTATCCATACATCTGTAAGCAAGACCAAAGTAGTCCAGGTGGCGTAATGGGTTATACGTTGGGCTGCTAACCTCAAAATCAGCAGTTTGAATCCACCAGGAGTTCCATGAGAGAAACATGAGACTTTCTGCTCTTGTAAAGATTTACAGTCTCTGAAACCC
>NW_006408554.1:4302405-4307277 GCF_000296735.1 Chrysochloris asiatica | reverse complement strand
GCTCCTGGAGCAACCGAGTGTGCCAGACTAGAAAGCAATAGATTTTTTGCTTCTGCCACAAATTCCCCCAGCTGTGAGCCTTCCAACCTTCTAAGTATTCCTTTATATGTGGTTCAGAGTTCTGAGACCCTCCCCTGAGCCTGCTTGGTCGGGTATTCTGTGTTGTTGTTGGCGGAGCTCTTTACTACACGTCCACCCTATCTGCCATCTTGTTTGTTCTCCATCAGTATTTTAAATACCAGCAAAGTCACCCATGTGAATAGTTTTCAGCTGAGCTTCCAGACTAAGACAGACTAGGAAGAAGGAAAACTGGGCTACTTCTGAATATTTAGTCATTGAAAACCTTATGAATAGCAGTGAAACACTGTAAGATAGCACCAGAATATTGAATTAAAGATTGTGAGGTTGGAATAGGACTGAACAGTGTTTTGTTCTGTTGTGCATGAGGCCATTATGAGTCCAAACTAACTTGATGACCCAGCAACAACAGCAATTTCTTCAGTCTGAAATTGATTAAACATGCAATCAGGATGCATTCATAGTTATTTGTGATTGTTATGCAAAAGTAGGAAACAAAGAAGAAGGATCCATAATTGGAAAACATGGCCTTGATGACATAAATGATACTGGAGATCACATGATAGAATTTTGCAATATAACGACTTATTCATTAACAATAATTTTTTCAATGACATAAACAGCTACTGTCCGTGTGGATGTCACCAGATGGAATACAAAGGAATCAAATTCACTACATCTGTGGAAAGAGACAGTGGAGAAGCTCACTAAGATCATTCAAAACACGGTCAGGTGCCAACTGTGGGATACACCACCAATTGCTCATATGCAAGTTCAGGCTGAAACTGAAGAAAATTCAAACAAGTCTATGAGAGCCAAAATATGATCTTGAGCATATCCCACCTGAATTTAGACATCATCTCAAAATACATTTGATGCATTAGATACTAATAACCAAAGACCAGAAGAGTTGTGAGATGACGTCAAGAGCATCATACATGAAGCAAAAGGTCATTAAGAAGACAAGAAAGAGGGGAAACACACAAGAACACCCAAACTTGCATATAGTACCCATTTGGCCTTGCCTCAATGGCTTGATAAGCAGAACTTGATTAAAGGAAGATAAAAAAAAATTTTTTTTATAAAGGAAACTGGGGTAAATTGTTATAATTTGATGAACTTGACCTATACTCATGGAGGTAGTAGCTCTAAATACCAACAGAGAGGGAAGGCGTCTTTACATCAAGTATCTATGGTATCCTCTCTGTATACAGGGTAGATAGGAACAGGCAACTTAGACATTGGCTACCTGAAATGAGGGGGTGATAAAGGCACTAAGTGACTGGCTTACAAGCTTTCAAGAGGGAGTTTAGTTTAAGAGTGTGTGAGAGAAGATAGAGTCCCCATCTTGTCTAGATGGGTCTGGTAAAAAGAGATGGGGATAAGATTCTTATGATTCAATAGTGAGTAATTGTTACCATGACTAATTGCAACTGTCACAATTGTAAAAGAAGTTTTGTAACAAAAATGGGGGAGTAGTTAATCTTATAGTCCAGAAACAGAGGACTCTAGAACCATCAAGGGAGAAGAGCACAAGCAGAATGCAAGACCTCATCCAGAGAAGCAGCGGCGATATCGAAGAGGCAGAGATGGGGACACGGAGAGAGGAAGCAGCTGACTCTATATTCATGGGAAGAGAGAGACTAATAGCCACCAGGAGGCAGACTTGCAGAATGTGCCCTTTGGTGGTGTAAATTATTGTATACGCCTGAGTGTTCAAAAAAAAAAAAAGCTAAAATGGATAGAGAGAAATACTGCTAACTGATGGTACATGGTGGAGATTATAATCATTGTAATGAAACAAGGTGTATGATTTGTTGAATGTAAAACTGATGGATGATCTTCCCTGTAAACTCTCACTCAATTCACAATAAAAACTAAAAAGAAAAAAAAAAAGAAGAAGACAAGAAAGACAGAAAAGTCCAAAACAGAAGTCAGAAGAGACTCTAAAACTTGGTCGTGAATGCTAAGTGCTAAACTTGCTCTGAGATGCTAATATGACAGCAAATAATGAAGTAAAAGAGTTGAACAGAAAATTTGAAAGGGCAGCCCGAGAAGACAAGAAAGTATTACAACAAAATTTTCAAAGACGGTGTTAGAAAACCAAAATGGAAAAATGCACTCAACATTTCTCAAGCTGAAATAACTGAAGAAAAATAGTCAAACCTCAGGTTACAATATTGAAAGATTCTATGTGCAAAATATTGAGTGACTCAGGAAGAATCAAAAGAAGATGGAAGGGATGTTGTTGTTGTTGTTAGGTGCCATCAAGTCTGTACCAACCCATAGGACCTTATGCACAGCAGAATAAAACACTGCCCAATCCTGGTTAGACAGTATACCAAAAAGTTCAGTGTTTAATAATACTGCAAAAAGTAGAATATGATCAATACCAATGGTACTGAAGGAAGAAGCCCATGCTGCACTGAAGACACTGATGGAAAACAAGGCTCTAGGAATCGAGGGAATGCACATTGAAAATCTTCAACACACTGATGAAGCACTGGAGGTGCTCACTTCTCTATGCCAAGAAATTTGGAAGACAATTACCTGAAAAACCAATTGGAAGAGGTCCATATTTGTACCCCTTCCAAAAAGAGGTGAACCAATGGAATGCAGAAATTATTGAACAATATCATTAACATCGCATGTGAATAAAATTTTCCTGAAGATAATTCAAAAACGGTTGCAGCAGTACATTGTCAGTGAGCTGCCAGAAATTCAAGACTGATTCAGAAAAGGACATGGAACAAGGTATATCAGGTGGACCTTAGCTGGAAGCAAAGAATGCCACAAAGATGTGTACTTGTACTTTATTGACTATGCAAAGGCATTCTACTGGGTGGATCACAACAAATAATGGATATCATTGCAATGAATGGGTGTTTCTGAACACTTAATTGTGCTCATAAGGAACATGTACACAGATCAAGAGGCAGTAATTCAAACAGAGCTAGGGGATACTGAATGATTTAAAAATCAGGAAAGAAGTGTGCATGGGTTGTGTCATTTCACCATGATGCTGAGAGTTAGGGTCCTGGACTGCAAGGTCAGTTTGAACCACAAGGTCAGTGGTTCAAGCTCACTAGCTGCTCCTCAGAAACCCTATACAGGGTCACTAGGAGTCAGAACCAACAGAACAGCACTTAACAACAACAATAATTCAATATATATGCTGAGCAAATAATCCAAAAAGCTAGATTATATGACGAAGAAGGTAGCATCAGGATTAGAGGAAGACTCATTAACAAGTTGTGATATTCAAATGACACAGCCTTGCTTGCTGGAAGCAAATAGGACTTGAACTCCTTACTGAGGGAGATCAATGACTATATCCTTCAGTCAGCATTGCACCTCAATGTAAAGAAAAAAAAAAAAAACTTCAGAACTCGCCCAATAAGAACATAAGCAGAGAAAAGACTGAACTTACTGAAGACTTCATTTTGTTTGGATCCACAATCAGCTCTCATGAAAGCAGCAGTCAAAACATCAGGACATATCGCATTAGGCAAATCCTCTGTAAAAGACCTCTTTAAAGTGTTCAAGAGCAAAGATGTCACTTTGAGGACTACTGTGTGCCTGACCCAAGCCATGGTATGTGCAATTACTTCATATACATGTGAAAGTTGTAAAATCATTAAGAAAGACAAAAGAAGAGTCGATGCATTTGAATATGGTATTGGAGAATATTGAAAATACCATGAACTGCCGGAAGAACAAGTAAACCTATCTTTTTTTTTTTTTTAATGTTTTATTGTGAATTATATGATAGTTTACATGGGAGAATATTAGCTTTATATTCATCCTATCCTATATCGTTTCATTGCCATGGTTACAATCCCCTCCATGCACCATCAAACAACTAAAGGGTATACCCCACAAGCCTGCCTCTCAAGGTCATCAGCCCCTGTCCCTCTCTGGGTTTACAGTCCCCAGCCACTCCATCTCTCCACATCATCATCTCTGTCTCTATCTCTGGCATTACTGTTTCTCTGGGTAGGGTCCTGCACTCCACTCTTCTACCTTGATGATCCCAGGGACCTCCGCTCTCTCCTGGACTGCAAAGTCAACCACTCTCCTCCTTTTGCTACAAAATGTCTACCTTTACATTTCCAACCCTCACAGTCAGTCCTGCTAGTAGCCATTCACTATTGTACCACAAGAGTCCTATCTCCATCTCCTTTCATCAACTTTGACCAGAAAGATTGGATACTCCTCAGTGGAGATCATACCTTCCTCTGCACCTCTGGATCTAGGCTCCCTCTTGAAAGCTTCTAGTAAATCTATCTTGGAAGATATGCTGCTTAGAAGTGAGAATCGCTAGCTTTCATCTCTCAGGGACCAGTATCTGGAGAAAGACAGCATGCTTGGAAAAGTGAAGGGCCAGCTGAGAAGAAGAAAATCCCAAATGACATGGATTGACTCAATGGCAGCAATAATTGTTTCAAAAATCATAATTGTGAAGACAGTGCAGAAACCTGCAGTTTTCCATTCTGTTGTGAATCTGGTCACTATGAATTGGAAGTTGACTCTACAGCACCTAACAGCTACCAGCACCTACACTGACATTCTTGAAATAGTTTATTTTTCTAGCTTTAAAAAAATTTTTTTAAGGAATTTATCTTGCCCAAATTTTCTTAAAGTCTTATTTCTTTTGTTTGATATCACCGTAAGTCATCCAAGAGGTTATATGCACCTCTAATTCAATAATCTTTGAAGTTTAATATTTCATTATGTACTACAAAGGCAAGAAGTGACTGGTTTACAAGCTTTCAAGGGGGAACCTAGATCCAG
>NW_006408554.1:4298990-4301880 GCF_000296735.1 Chrysochloris asiatica | reverse complement strand
CAGTGACAGAGGGTCTAGGTTTGGGTTTATCTTTCTTTGATCTGAGAGTAAGCAACTGTTTGGCTAAAGATATGAATGATCATTTTGGGCTCCAAAATTCTCCTATGAGATGATAACATGGCAATCCAATAATTTCCAATAAGATTAGTGGAAACTTTTCTGAGTAGCTCTTTGAACCCACATGAGTGGTAATCCTTCAGCATACCATTACTGAACTCTCTCCAAACAGCTGCATTGATTTTCAGTCACAAGGCACTAGTTTTTTGTTTGTTTGTTTTTAAGGCACTAGTTTTTAAGAAGAAAGTTGACACAGAGATTACAGTTGAAGGGCTGAAGAGTGTTTTAAAAAAAAAAAAAAAAATTGTCAGTCACCAACAGCAAACTTTGTAGTGGATGTAGATCCAGACCTTGATTTGGTCGTTAACAAGTTCATCTCTCTGAATAGCCATATTTATTTATGAAAAAAATGTTCAATTATCTTCTAAATATTTAAACCATTTGCTGTTGAGTTGTTTCTGTCTCATGGCAACCTTTGCGTGTTAGAGTAGAACTGCGCTTCACAGGGTTTTCAATGGTTGACTTTTTAGAAGTAGATCTCCATGCCTTTCTTTCAAGGCGTCTTTAGATGGATTCTAACTTCCAACCTTTCATTTAGCAGCTGAGCTATTAACTCTTTGCACCTAATATTTTCAGAGCTGTTAATCGAACAGAATGCTATGAACATGGCTAAGATGCTTAGCGTCTCTCACAAAGTGAACCCAGTGGGTTTTTATGTGGAAAGACCTATGGATTTCTAGGACTGATTAGAGCTTTTGCCTGTTTATTAGAGCAGCATATACAGGTTATAGCATGGTTATTCACAGTCTAAAGCCCTCTGGTTCAGACAGCTCAAATAATCAAATAAAATTTCGAATTCTAAGCTTCACCCTTTCAATCTGTGCAAGGTAATGCATCTCACTGGGTTGCCTGGTTTATAACACGAGATAAAGACTTTTAGAAATAGTTTTTATCATTTATAAGAAATAAACGTGTGAGTGCCAGGTCAATCTTTTTCATGTGCTTGAATATAAAAGGAATGAGAAAAAAGGAGAGAAGTGAATTTTTCTTCAAATTGGGTCTGATTTCTAAATCACAGCAGATGGTAAACTAAGGGGAAGATATGACTCACCCTATCTATTTAGAGAAAGCCAGTGAACAGACTGTTACCCCTCCTCTTATGAATTTGTTTGCCTGTAGACAAATCTATTAAATTGTCCTGTTTTAAAAATGATTTACTACACAAAAGATCAAGACATTACTGCTAATCCCTCTTTACAGTCTAGAGAAACATACACCCATGAAACTAAGGGCCACCAAAGAACATTTTCCCAAGTTAGCCCTTTTGGATGTTAACAAGTATGTTTATGTAACTCAGTAGTTGCCTGAAGTCCTCTCATCCACAAGGGTTGATGATTTCACCCCAAAATTCTTCTTAGACCTCTCTCTTCTTTCCAAGTCTCCACTTCCTATATGATAGATTTCTTCTACATCTCAGACCACCGCTGATACAGTTCCCAGTTTGTCTGACATCTTTTTCTTTCCATCTTTATAATTCTTACCCAGTTACAATGCAAAACAACTCATTTGTCCAAGTTCTACTTCAGATCTATGGACCATCACCTGAAAAGGCATTTAGTATTCTAGTTACAGCTGCTGGTGGTGGTGATGTGCCGTGGAGTCGGTTCCAACTAATAGCGACCCTGTACACTAATGTTCTCCCATGTAAACTATCACATAATTCACAATAAAACATTTAAGAAAAAAAAATTCATTATGCAAAGATCCCATATTTTATTTATCTATTTGATTTTCTGCATTTGATTTTGATGTTCTCGCATCAGATTTTTTAGCAGGGACTAACATGATAAAAGCAATATTTTAGGAAGAATAATTAACTGTCAGCATGTCAGATGGACTGGAGAGAAGAGAAAAACAATGAACACTGAGTACTCTATATTTGCCAATCCAGGAGGCTGGTCCTGTTTATAGTACATCTGGACTCTAACCAGGGCTGGCAGCACTATAGCATAGAGGTAACTACCATGAGTTGTGCAGTCATGTGGGCCTGAGTTCCAAAACTGTCTCTGCCACTTTCTTTTGGTGCTTAACAAGCTCACTGTAACACCATGCTGTTGGTACTGACCTCATGGGATTGTTGTGACAATTTAAGTGAAATCGGGTTTTCAGGGGGTAGTTGTTTCATTTCATATTCCAAAAGTGAGGAAACCAAAACTTCAGAAAGTTGAGCACTTCTAGTACATTTCTACTCTTGCTCTTTTATCACCATTTTCCTGTACAATGAAAATGACTGAAATTCCTACTCTTGAAATACCTAGAGAATCAAGCTTCCTGCAAAAGACCACCAGGGCACCAAATAAGTAAAGCTGCTAGATACAATCTTATGAAAGACCATGTCATTTTAAATTCTGTATCTTTATCATTATGATTCCCATGTTTAAGATCAGCGGATTATATACTTTTCCAAATGAATCAATATAAGGACAGGGTTTGTATCTCTCCATTTTTCACTGAACCCAGAGTGAACAGCTATTTGGAAAAAGACATGAATTGTCTTTCTTGGCATTAGCACCCAAAGTGGTGTCTTATAAGAGCAGAATTTATTGTATCCCAGTTATGGAGGCTATGAGCTTAAATCACTGTGTTGGCCAGTCAGAAGATCCTTTCTTGTCTCTGTCTGCTTATGGTACCTTTGAGAGTTCTTTGGTGTATAGATGTATTTTCACATAGCTGTCTATCCTTTGGCTGTCTCTGTGTTTGTTCTGCTCTTTTATATGGATCCCACTCAGATGAGATTAGGACCCTCTCTACTATGGTATGATTTTCAGCTAAC
>NW_006408554.1:4285467-4298330 GCF_000296735.1 Chrysochloris asiatica | reverse complement strand
CAGTGACAGAGGGTCTAGGTTTGGGTTTATCTTTCTTTGATCTGAGAGTAAGCAACTGTTTGGCTAAAGATATGAATGATCATTTTGGGCTCCAAAATTCTCCTATGAGATGATAACATGGCAATCCAATAATTTCCAATAAGATTAGTGGAAACTTTTCTGAGTAGCTCTTTGAACCCACATGAGTGGTAATCCTTCAGCATACCATTACTGAACTCTCTCCAAACAGCTGCATTGATTTTCAGTCACAAGGCACTAGTTTTTTGTTTGTTTGTTTTTAAGGCACTAGTTTTTAAGAAGAAAGTTGACACAGAGATTACAGTTGAAGGGCTGAAGAGTGTTTTAAAAAAAAAAAAAAAAATTGTCAGTCACCAACAGCAAACTTTGTAGTGGATGTAGATCCAGACCTTGATTTGGTCGTTAACAAGTTCATCTCTCTGAATAGCCATATTTATTTATGAAAAAAATGTTCAATTATCTTCTAAATATTTAAACCATTTGCTGTTGAGTTGTTTCTGTCTCATGGCAACCTTTGCGTGTTAGAGTAGAACTGCGCTTCACAGGGTTTTCAATGGTTGACTTTTTAGAAGTAGATCTCCATGCCTTTCTTTCAAGGCGTCTTTAGATGGATTCTAACTTCCAACCTTTCATTTAGCAGCTGAGCTATTAACTCTTTGCACCTAATATTTTCAGAGCTGTTAATCGAACAGAATGCTATGAACATGGCTAAGATGCTTAGCGTCTCTCACAAAGTGAACCCAGTGGGTTTTTATGTGGAAAGACCTATGGATTTCTAGGACTGATTAGAGCTTTTGCCTGTTTATTAGAGCAGCATATACAGGTTATAGCATGGTTATTCACAGTCTAAAGCCCTCTGGTTCAGACAGCTCAAATAATCAAATAAAATTTCGAATTCTAAGCTTCACCCTTTCAATCTGTGCAAGGTAATGCATCTCACTGGGTTGCCTGGTTTATAACACGAGATAAAGACTTTTAGAAATAGTTTTTATCATTTATAAGAAATAAACGTGTGAGTGCCAGGTCAATCTTTTTCATGTGCTTGAATATAAAAGGAATGAGAAAAAAGGAGAGAAGTGAATTTTTCTTCAAATTGGGTCTGATTTCTAAATCACAGCAGATGGTAAACTAAGGGGAAGATATGACTCACCCTATCTATTTAGAGAAAGCCAGTGAACAGACTGTTACCCCTCCTCTTATGAATTTGTTTGCCTGTAGACAAATCTATTAAATTGTCCTGTTTTAAAAATGATTTACTACACAAAAGATCAAGACATTACTGCTAATCCCTCTTTACAGTCTAGAGAAACATACACCCATGAAACTAAGGGCCACCAAAGAACATTTTCCCAAGTTAGCCCTTTTGGATGTTAACAAGTATGTTTATGTAACTCAGTAGTTGCCTGAAGTCCTCTCATCCACAAGGGTTGATGATTTCACCCCAAAATTCTTCTTAGACCTCTCTCTTCTTTCCAAGTCTCCACTTCCTATATGATAGATTTCTTCTACATCTCAGACCACCGCTGATACAGTTCCCAGTTTGTCTGACATCTTTTTCTTTCCATCTTTATAATTCTTACCCAGTTACAATGCAAAACAACTCATTTGTCCAAGTTCTACTTCAGATCTATGGACCATCACCTGAAAAGGCATTTAGTATTCTAGTTACAGCTGGTGGTGGTGATGTGCCGTGGAGTCGGTTCCAACTAATAGTGACCCTGTACAGGGTTTCCAAGGCTGTAAATCTTTACGGGAGCAGATTTCTCCCATGGAACAGCTGGTAGTTTCGAACTTCTGACCTTAAGGTTCGCAGCCCAATTTGTAACCACTATGCTACCAGAGCTCCTTAGTTACAGCTACTACTTTTTTATTTTAGTATTTTTGAAACAGTCACATGTTACAAATGTTTGATTCTGTTCCATCTAAATATTTTTTACATACATAATGGATTTCTTTATGATCTGTAGCAAGAATTTTGGCTATGCCATTAAAATCTGTTTCAAAAAAGTCAGTTTAAATTTTTTCTTTATTTATTTTAAATTTTAAAAAAGCTATATGAACTGATGGATTCTTATTTTATTACATGGTGGATCTGTTATCCAATGCTTCATAGCAAATCACCTCAAAACTTGTAACTTAAAACATCAACTGTCATGGATTTTTGTGATATAGTGAAGTATATACTATCTCTTCTAGCTCCCACCAAACAACATTTCTTCCTTACTGGGTCTGGATAAGAGAAGGTGGGAGAAGATACTGATAGTATGACATGATTCAGCTGTGGATGTTAGCAGAGGTCATTGTTATTGTAAAAAATTGAAACTCTATCACAAGTTTAAATTGAGCAATCTCAGAAGCAGTGGGGAGATTTCACTACCATCAAAGAAGAAAAGTCAGGAGTGAAGAGCATCGTTTGGACACCAGGGCCTGCTCACTGAACCTCCTGTACCCAGAGACAGAAAGTTGTGACAACAGAGGAGTGGCAGGGGAGCAGTCGTAACAGAACCAAGAACCAGAGCATGAGACAAAGCAGTGGACTTCCCAGCCCAGGGAGCAAGTAAAGCTTAGTGACTTTGGGCGGGAAGCTTGCTTGTAGAGTGGGATACCTCCAGGTACCTAAGTGGGGAAGATAGGTTTGCTGACCCACAGAGCTAGTGCTGAGTTTCTTAAAACTGAGTCTTGAGGTAGAGTTGTATGTCCTATGGGCACTTATTGGCAGCTGACTGGAATAACTGTGCGCTGAGCACTCAAGTGTTCAAAACCATCAGCTGCTCCTTGGAAACCCTATACAGAGTTGCTATGAGTCGAAACTAACTCAATGGCACTTAAAAATAACAAAAGCTTCTCTAATAAAGCCCGTAACTGTGAGTATTTGAGTTCTGTGTGGTCATTGCTACGGATTATCAAACCCAACTGAGGAGTAGAGAGGGCGTGGAAGGAATGGTCGGTGCTACATATGGTTTGCAATTTTCATTTATGAATTCTTCTGCTTCATGAATTCAGCTGCTTGGCTGGATAGTTCTGACTCAGGTCTCTTACAAGTCGCAGTCAGATGTTGTCTAGGCTGCAGTCCTCTGAAACTTTGACTGCATCTAGATGGGATCCTGGTGTGGTGCTGTTGGATCAGCATTGGACTATGAACCATAAGGTCAGCAGTTCCAACCCACCAGCTGCTCTTCAGAAACCCTACACAGAATCTCTCTGAGTTGGAACCGACTCAACAGTACTTAACGACAACAACAACAAGAACAACAGAGGGCTAACTTCCAAGGAGGCACGTTGTTGCTGGCTACAGGTAGAACTGTACACTTTAGGGCTGCTTGAGTGTCTCTCCAGCGTGGAGTCTGGGATCCCTCAGAGTGAGCAATCCCAGAGATGAAGGTGGAAGTCCAGTGCCTTCCTGGCTCAACCACGGAATCACCCTGTTGTTTCTATTGTGTTCTATTGATAACCCAGGTCAGCTCTGATTAAATATAGGGGAGATGGAGACTGGCCAGGCCATGAATATTATGAGATGAGGATAAATGCTGGCCACCTTGACTTTGCATGGATGGTAACTCTTTACTATCACTGTTGACTTTGATGCTCCTATTTTCCCACATTAGGCCAGTGAACCCTATAATTCTTTGAGAACTTTCTTAATTTTATGCAGAATAGCAAATTCTAGGTTCATCATATAACCCTTCCTCCGGGCCTAGAATTTCTCTAAGGATTCTTGATTCTTTTTGGTGATGAACAGTTTTGAGAAACCAAGTTTGGGGATTCTATGTGTGTCATTATGACCAGATTGTTATTGTTTCTGATGCTCTTCTGAAGAACAGCTAGAAAATTAATGTGTCTATGTTGTTGTCATTAAGTGCTGTCAAGTTGGTTCCAACTCATAGTGAACCTGTATAGGGTTTCTAAGGAGTGGCTAGTGAGTTTGCACTGTTGATCTTCTGGTTCAAACCAACCAACCTTGCAGTCCAGGATTCCAATATGTGTGTGTGTGTGTGTGTGTGTATATAAAATTATATATATAAATATAAATGTGTGAGTGTATATATATATATATATAATGGAGTTCTGGTGTGGTACTTTGGGTTAATGCACCAGACTGCAAAGCTGTTTGCACTACAAGGTCAAGCTCACCAGCCACTACTCAGAAACCCTATACACGGTTGCTGTGGGTTGGGACCAACTCGACAGCACTCAACAACAACAACAATATATATAAAAGCATATCTCTTGCTATGTTGCTAGCTGCTGGAAGAAAATATGACACCAAGCATGTCTCCCATGTCACCCTGTACTCAACTGTATTTAATAATTAATTGTAGCGGTCACTCAGAACTCAGCCACCATACTCACAGTTATGGAGTTGATTAGGGAAGCTAATAAGTTACAATGCAGGATTAGAAATACTCAGGACACAGTCCTTCCAATCAAGACAGACTCTTCTTAGCTGTATCCACAGGCAAACCTCTATCTGCCCAGACAATTTAACAAAGTTCTTTAAGGGCCACTGATAAAGACCCACAGGACACACAACTCCACAATAAGCCTCAGCCTGAAGGCACTCAGCTCGAGCTTCATGGGTCAGCAAATCTAGATTCTCCAGTTAAGTGTCTGGAGTCATCCTGAAAGCAAGCCTTTATTTGATCCACAGACTGGAAGCCCACTGCTCTGTCTCATGCTCTGAATCTTGGTTCTTCTGCTACTTCTGCTCTACCACTCCTTTGAGATCACAGCTTTCTGTCTCTGGGTCAAGGAGGATTCATGCACAGGAATCTCAGGGTCCAAATGACATGATCCACTCCTGACTCATCTTTGATAGTTTCTGCTTCTGAGATGGTTCATTTAAAACTCTTGTTAGAGTTCTAAGTCTTTACAATCACAATTAGTCCTGTTAACAATCATTCACAACTAGATCACACCATCTGTAAACATCATCTCCCACCATCTCTTACCCTTCCTATTAGGAAAGGTTGTTTGGTGGGAGTTTGTATGACTATGCATAGAAGAGACATTAACTATTTCTCTGCACCACAGACACTGTCAAGTTCACTCTGTTTTATGGTGTGGCTCTGTGGAATAATGTGTCTAATGTGGAATAAAGACTGCAATGTTGTTTGAACTGCAATGTCGGTGGTTCAAGCTCACCAGCTGCTCCTTGGAAACTCTATACAGGGTCACTATGGGTCAGAATCGACTCGATGACACTTAACACCAACAACAACATGTACAACAGGATAAAATGCTGCCCAACCCTTCATTATTCTCATAATCACCAATATGTTGAAGTCAATCATTGCCATCGATATGCCAATCCATCTCACTGAAAGTCTTGTTGGATCTGTATATTTCACCACCCATGATGTCTTCCTCCAGTGACTGAGCTCTCCTGATGATCTGTCCAAAGCCAGTGAGTCAGTGTTCTGATGTAATCCATGAGCTATTCATTAGCTAATTTTCAGAAATAAATTGCTAGGCCTTTCTTCCTAACCTATCGTAATCTGGAAGCGCCACTGAAACCTGTCCACAAGGGTGAGTGCTCGTATTCGAACTATCAATGGCCTAGCTTCCATCATTCCAGCAATATGCCAGCTACCACAGAATGACAAACTGACAGAATAATTGTGGATATATGTTTATATCAATAGCCATGAATTTACACTGATATTATCTATTCTAATTCAACAACACAGCCTTCCTCTTTGCTTTATTTTTCACCCCTTTGCCAATAATGAGAAGTTTGGTTTTCATTTTAATGAATGTATTTACTTATTTGCTCAGTCCCAGAAAATGCTAACAGAAGTTTCAAATTTTCTTACATATATCATAGGTAAAAACAAACCTACTAGATGAATATTTATTGCTCTTTTTGTCCTTAATATACAGTCAAAATATTACACACAAAATTACCTTTTTCCCTTTCTTCAGTGTGACTAGATTATTCATTTGAAGTACAAGTAGATTAATTTGTTCCTACTTGAATGACATTTTTTGCACATACTTTTAAATGATTTTATATTTGTATAAAACCATTAATATGGTCCCCCAAATCAAAACTATACAGAAAGGTCATTCATTGTATCAATTCCACCCTTTTCACCTACCCCTGTGGGTCACCAAACTCAATACTTTTGTATTTATTCCTGTGCTATATTTTATTGTCAAAATAATTCAGTACATGTATTTTTAAAAATAATTTTTTTCTTCCACAAAGTTAGTACTTGTAAGACCCTGAGAATGATGAGTTTGAACCACCAGTATTTCCGTTAGCAGTCAAGCACTTGTCTATTTGAACCAGCCAGTTCAAACTTGAACTCCAAGAATCACCTTTGTATTCTCCCCTGTTTTCCCATTTCCATGCTTACTTAAAAGGAGTCTAAAACATGTCTTATCCTCTCTGTGCTACTTACATATTTATTGGAATATAAGAAAATAAATTATAACTCAATCTTTTCCAGTTGCTTTATATTTTGTTTCATGATGTTGTTGGTTTTAAGTCACAATCTGAACGTGGGAGAGAGAAATCTGACAAAGAATTCTAGAATTGTTTGTTTAATGGACCTTCCCCTTGTTGCTCTCCTTTGACATCACTATCTCCGTATCTAATTTTTGGAGGTTAAAGAGCTTAATACCAACCCTCTTTGTATCTTCAGTGTCTGCTGGCACATTGACAGATGCTCAACAAAGGTTTTTGGCAGCAGCATGTCCTGGTGTGGTGTTGCTGGATAAGCACTGGACAACAACAACAGCAGATGGCATTGGTGACCCAATGGTAGAATTCTCCCCATTTAGTAGAAGATCCAGTTTCAATTCCCAGCCAGTGTGTGTTGCTATGATGCTCAACAGGTTTAAGCAGAGCTTGCAGACTAAAAGAGCTCCTTTGGAAAATGTTGTTGTTAAGTGCCATCGAGTCAGGTCTGACTTATAGCTACCCTGTATAGGGTTTCTGAGGAGCAGCTGGTGGGCTTGAACTACTAACCTTGCAGCTCAGCAAAGTCCAGGAGAAGCCAGTGAATACCCTGTGGATCACAGTGATCCAACAATGTAATCAAGAACCCTTGGTATTGATTTGGCTTTCCTGCCCAGAATTGCCTTCTGTGCTTGCAGGTTTTGGTGGGTTTTGTTGGTGGGAGTGTTTACCGGGAAAGCACACTGCCGTTCCCCTCCTGATTTCCCTGACTGCC
The DNA here is from genome assembly GCF_000296735.1 of Chrysochloris asiatica. NCBI lineage: Eukaryota > Metazoa > Chordata > Mammalia > Afrosoricida > Chrysochloridae > Chrysochloris > Chrysochloris asiatica. The sequence goes on along the minus strand of NW_006408554.1, from coordinate 4,291,134 downwards.
TAGACTTTTTAGTGTTTACACAAATGTTCTGATCTCATTTGCGGGGAACAAGTTTACTTGCCAGTGTGTGGGCTCATCCACATGACTCCCCTGCAGAAAAATAGAAAGCAGATTGTTATGCTTTGAGACTATGAAGTTTTGAGACAAGCTTAAGCTCTCTCCCCTGTTTCTAAATTTTCTTGACCACTTTCCTTAATCTTGAGCTAGCATTCTCCAACTGTCACAGGATATAAACTTCATTTGGGGAGAATGCCAACCAGCCAAAGCCCATGCCCCATTCCTAAGTCGGGTCAGTGGTTCCATTAGCTGGAGTAGGTGCATGTTTTCTGATTACAGTTTAGAAAAAAAAAAATTACAAGGAAAATTTTTAAAGAATTAGGTTGAAAACCTGATAACTTATAATTGTGAACATTTTTTATTAATATGACATCATGATAGGTATTATCACAAATTCAGTCTCAAAACATTTGAGGGTAGGGACCTATTGATTAAAGAAAAATATGGTAAACATGGAGAACATCACATAAAGGAAGAGCCAGCATAAATATAAGAACATGTTGTTTTTGTTATTAAATGCTGTTGAGTCAGTTCAGATCCATAGCAACCCTGTATAGGGTTTCTAAAGAGCAGCTGGCGTACTTGAACTACCAACTTTGCAATTCAAACTGACCTTGGGATCAAGCGCTTATTTCCCAGCATCACACCCAGACTCCATACTAACATAATTATTACCAATTTCATCAAAGTCTTGTAGAGAACAATGCCAGAATATTGAAGTTATCTAGTTAACTTAGGTGAGTTAGATGTTAAACAATCCAGATAAAATGCTCATTTCAGTGCTTCAAAAATGCCTGAAAGAATCTCCCAAGGAAAGCCCTAGAATTTTCATCAAAAAGTTTTTTAACAGGGATAGGAAAATGTTCAGCGGTTACATCATGAGAAATAACTGAAACTAAAAAAAAAAGTGATTTATAGGAGGCAGGTTTAATAGACTTACAAAAAGTTCACACAAAAGGTTTTCTAGGTTGTTGGTTCAAAATGAGTCAAGGAAAAATAAGTGTGCACTAAAAGAGGTGAAGAAACCATGGGGTGCAGTAATTACGCTCTTGGCAGTTCATCAAGAGTTAGCTAAGAGGTCCGTGGAAACCAGTGTGTTTCTGTAAGGATTTTCTTGTTATTTTTAACTGTCGGCCAGTCAGTTCTGACCCATACCAGTCCTGTATAGGGTTACCAAGGAATGACTGGTAGGTTTGAACTGCTGACTTTGTGGTTAGCAATCCAGTGCTTATCCTACAGCACCACACGGGGAAGATTACAGCCTTGGAAACCCTATTGGGAGTTTCTACTCTGTGCTGTAGAGTCACTGTTGTGTGCCATTGAGTCAGTTCTGCCTCATAGCGACCCTGTATAGGGTTTCCGAGGAGCACCTGGTGAGTTTGAACTGCCGACCTGTGGTTCTCAGTCCAGTGCTGATCCTATAGGGCCATACCAGCAGTCCATAGGATCACTATATATCAGAATCTACTTCGGGGTAATGTTTTATTTAAAAGAAATGACAAAAGCAGATTTCTAAATTTTACTTCCTCTGATCTAGTCATGAGAGGTCCTTATATTTTTTCCTTAGAGGCATCTAAGCTTTGAAAATAAAATTGATGTGCAGTTCACTGGAAAGAACCATGTACATTGGGGAACACTTTGATGAATTCACAGAAAGAGAACTAAGTGTCTCTCTGATGAGAGATTAGAGCAAAAACTTTCTCTATAAAATGGGTAGCTATGTTTTTGTCAGTCAACACCTTCATGAGCATGCATTCACTAGATAAAAATGTATTCATTTATAAATCTTGACCCTGTCAAGTGCCAGGAACTTGCTGACTGTGTACAGGAATTACATGCAGTTGTGATTCTTTATTTAATCTTTTAAAAACCAAGTTCAAATTTCTATAGCACAGTACTTAGTTCAAACTTAAGCATTGGGGAAAAAGAGTGAATTACACTTGTATGTAAATATTTATTTTTCTAAACAGAAGTTTTTAAAGTATAAAAATGGTTGAACCTTGGATTAGAAATTTTTGGAAAATGTAGGATAAATATTAATGAATATTGAAGAAGGTATCAAATAGATAATACGACCAACATGAACCCGTGTAATGCGGAAGACAGAGGACCCTAAAGAAAGATAAGGAAAAATGGAAATAGGACGTGTAAAACTCACTACATACAATTGTTGGATTCAGACAATCATCTAAGTAAAATAAGTGCTTTTATTTGTTATTGTTGTTAAGTGCCATTGAGTCGATTCCGACTTATAGCGACCCTGTACAGGGTTTCCAAGGAGCAGCTAGTGAGTTTGAGCTGCCAATCTTGTGGTTCAAACTATCCTCACAGTCCAGTTTTTCCTATAACGTCACACTAGGCCTCCAAATTAAACACAGGAGAATATATACCATTATAAATATAGCCATGAACCTAGCACCACCACCATCTATCAACTTGTTGATACTGTGGGAATTTGTGCGGGTTAATGTACTGGACTACACAGTCATTTGAACTGCAAGATTGGCAATTCAAGTTCACCAGCCGCTCCTAGGAAAGTCTGTACAGGGTCGCTATGAGCCAGAACCAACTTGATGGCACCTAACAACAACATGGTGCTGGAAACTATGCCACTGGCATTTCAAATACCAGTAGGGTTATCCATGATGCTTAGTTTTCAATGGCATTTCCAGATTAAGACAGACTAGGAAAAAAAGTCTGAGATATGCTTCTGAAAATTAGCCACTGAAAACCTTCTGACTCAACACAAAACACAGTCTGACTTGCAAGCTTCTGAGGCAGCATTGGGGGGCTATCAGTTGCTGGAGGAGGCTATCAGTTTAGGTGAAGGAGAGAGCCAGCCTACCCTCAAAGATCCATTGCCAACATGCTGGCAACTGGGGGAGGACGCAGGACTGGACAGTGTTTTGTAATGTTGCACATAAGGTTGCCAAGACTTGGGATTTGCTCAATGGCCACCTCCAACAGCATGAGTTCAATAATACAAGCTTGAAACATACCAAGTCATGACAATATTTGCACATATTCATGAAGATCTGTTAGGATAATAAATATTCTGAGGGAATTTCCTTTTACTAGTTTGATTTTAATATAATGCTCTGAATGGTTGTTCAGTGCCATCGAGTTGGTCCCCACTCATAGTGACCATGTTAGGGATTCCAAGGAGCGGCTAGTGAGTTTGAACCACCAACCTTGTGGTTCAAACTAACCCTGCAGTCCAGTGCTTTATCCTACAGCGCCATACCAGGACTCCTATGAATGATTGTTGCTGTTATTAAGTGCTGTTGAGTCAGTTCTGACTCAGAGTGACCCTATGGGTTTCCAAGGAGCGGTTGGTGATCTTGTACCGCTGACATTTTGGTTCAAACAGACCTTGCAGTCCAATACAAGTTAACCTACAGTACCACACCAGGACTTCTATGAATGATTAGGGAGTCCTACTGGGGAGTCCTGGTGTGGCGCTGTGGGTTAATACGCCGGATTGCTAAATCAGTTTGAACTGCAAGATTGGCAGTTCAAGCTCACCAGCCACTCCTTCCAAACCCTATACAGGGTCTCTGTGGGCTGGAAACGACTCGACGGCGCTTAACAGCAACAACAACAAGTGTGGTACTGTAGAATAAGTACTCTGGTAGCGTAGTGGTTACGAATCGGGCTGAGAACCTTAAGGTCACCAGTTCGAAACTACCAGCAGTTCCGCGGGAGAAAGATGAGGCGTTCTGCTCCCGTAAAGATTTACAGCCTCGGAAACCCTATACAGGGTCGCTATGAGTCAGAACCCACTTCACGGCACATAACAAAAACAGGATAAGCACTGAACAGCAAGGTCAGTTTGAACCGCAAAGTCAGCAGTTCAAATCCATCAGGCGCTCCTTGGAAACCGTATACAGGGTCCCTATGAGTCAGATCCGACTCAATGTCACTTAATAACAACAACATGAATGATTGAGTGTGGGGTTGTTTTCTGTTTTTAAAGTGTGATTATGAATATTCTAGTTGAGGGAATGGACAGCCATCTATGTAATGAAATGCCACTTTCACCCACTGGATGGCAACAGTGGTTCACAAACCCGAGGAGTATTATTGTTCAGTGCATGATAGTGTTGGAAGTCTCATTAGATCAAAGAACAAGTGTTCAGCATCTGAGCAGATCATTTCTACACCACAATAATGTAGCTATGTTAATCATAATACCATGTGTGCAGTCTCAGGAAAACATGAAATATGTAGAAATTAGCCATTTAAAATAAAAGTTTGTGTTTTCTTAAGTTAGAGTAAGAAACCCAGTTTAAATGATAGCATACTTGTGACTGGACTAACTGCCATCCGTATACAAATAAGCTACAAAAAGATGTCAAGGTTTTTTCTTTACTTGAGACCAAATTTTAAATTTCATAGTTTGTCTTGAACAATTTTAGAGTAGGAATAATGTCTTAATCATCTTAATATTCTCTATACACAATAAAAGGAGCTGTGGTAGTGTAGTGGTTATGAGTCAGGCTGAAACTTCATGGTCAGCAGTTTGAAACTACCAACAGTTCCGTGGAAGAAAAATGAGGCTTTCTGCTCCCATAAAGATTTACAGCCTCGGAAACCCTATACAGAGTCGATATGTGTCAGAACCAACTCCAAGACACACTGCCACCACCATACTCAATAAGGAGAACTCGGTGATTCCAAGCAGTAAGCACTGGACTGAAAACTACAAAGTCTGCCTACAAGCCTGCTAGCTGCTCCACAGGAAAAAGATGAGGTTTGATTTAAAGCCTCAGAAACCCTATACAGGGTTTGAGTCAGAACTAACTTATGGCACTTAACAACAACAACATACCCAATACAATGACTGGCACATATATATTTATTTGATAAACATTTATTGAATATAAACAAACTGAAGATGTATGTTTCATGAATAGGAGAATTATGTGAAATTTTCTTCTACTCTTACCTGGCTATCCAGGTTTGCAACAGTTATAAAATAATGTAAATATCATGTACTCACTCAACAGAAACATTGAGAGCTTATCTTCTATCAATCACTTACAAGGTGCTAAGGCTTTGGCATTTTAATGGAGCAAAGAGATTTCTAAACTATGAATTTTAGAAGATTCTGGAAGTATTTGTAGATTTACATAGAGACAAACTGCTATGGGAGCCAAAAAAGAGTTAATGAATTATATAGCAAGAAATAAGTTTTGGAAGAGTTTAAAAAAAAAAAAAAAGAGCGAGCGAGCGAGTGAGACAGAGAGGGAACTGTGGTGTTTTCTAAACTGTCCACATAACAATCAAGATATATGAGCTTCTCATTAGACACACAGATTATCAAATCCATGGGGTTTTCCAGAGAAAGCCTTGAATTGTACATGGTTTTACCAAACTGTTGTTGTTATTGTTAAGTGCCGTGGAATCGGTTCTGACTCGTAGTGACCCTGCATAGGGTTTCTGAGGCTGTAAATCTTTGTTGTTGTCAGGTGCCATCGAGTCGGAACTGACTCGTAGCGACCCCATGCACAGCAGAACAAAACAATGTCTGATCCTGGGCCAACCTCACTACCGCCACCACACTTGACGCCATCAATGATGCCACCTGGCCAATCCATCTCATTGGGG
>NW_006408554.1:4273490-4284032 GCF_000296735.1 Chrysochloris asiatica | reverse complement strand
AAACATCTTTCTGATATTCTCTGCTTTCAGCCAAGATCCATTGGACATCAGCAATGATATCTCTCGTTCCACAGCCTCTTCTGAATCCAGCTTGAACCTCTGGAAATTCTCTGTCAATGTATGATTGTAGCCGTTTCTGTATTACCTTTACGGGAACAGAAGCCTCTTCTTTCTCCTGCAGAACAGCTGGTATTTTCAATCTACTAACCATGAGATTAGCAGCCCAGTTTGTAACCAATACGCTACCAGAGCTCCTTTTAACCAAACTAGGAAGCCATAATACAATGGACCGCAAGGTTAGCAGTTCAAACCCACCATCCACTCCTTGTAAACCTTATACAAGGCTGCTCTGAATTGAACCAACTGGATGGCACTTAACAACAACAACAACCAAACCAACTGCCATCAGTTTGGCTCTATTTCTTGGCAGCTCCATTTGTGTCAGGAGTCCAGGTTTGGCACTATTGAATAAACACTGAACTGCTAACCACATGGTTGGCAATTCAAACCCACCAACTGCTCCTTGGAAACCCATAGGGTCACTATAAGTCCTAACAGACTTGAAAGCACTTAACACCAACCAGGTGTGTCAGAGTAGAATTGTCCATAGGACTTTGAATGGTTGTTAGCCAGGTCTTTCTTCGGATGCATCTCTGGGTTGACTCAAACCTATAACTTTTCAGTTATTAGCCAAGCACATTAGTTGTTTGTGTCACCCAGTGACTAATAGGATATGTGGGATTCAAAAACACAGAATCTAAGTGTGTGGACCAAAAGAAAACCAGATACATTGCCAAAGAGTTTATTCTGACTCCCAGAAGCCATATATAGGATTTCTAGGCTTGTAAATCTTTACAGCAGTGGACAGCCTCAGCTTTCTTTCATGGAGCAGCTGATGGGTTGGAACCACTGATATTGCAGTTAGCAGTCCAATGCCTAACCCACAGCACAACCACATGCCAAAGGTTTGGATCTGGAGAGGAATGCGGTTCCACTTTCCCACACCTCTCTAAATCTTGGTCAAGAGCTGCATGAGTGGGTTGGGCTTCATCCCAAAAGGGTCATTGAGAAGAGCCCTGCTGAGCCCTTGCCTAAGCTGCTCCTCCTCAGCTGGCTTTCCTTCTGCTTCTAAATCCTTCTCCATTCTTGTCAGGAGCCAAAGCGGAATGAAGAGTCCTCACAGGAGATCAGCATCCTGCCTTCACTTAAACTCCCCTTGGCAGTGCTTACACAGAATTAAATGGAAAAGAGAGCTACCATTGTGTCTATCTACCTTTCAGCCATTTCTGCTCTCAAAGACCAGATTTCAGTGACTTGACTTCTATGAATATAAATTTCTGTCGACTTACTTTGTTTACTTATTTCTGTTGGTAAATACTGGAACTTACACTCTCATAGCCAACCCCCAGAGCTGGAACTGTCAGCTACTAGGAGCTAAAAATAAGAGTGACTCGGAGGCATTTAAACAAATACTGACATTTAAACATAGCCTCTCTTCCTTTATTCTAAGAATGCAAGAAAAAAGATCCAGCCAATTGTTTTGCACAGAGTTAAGTATAATCTCTCTAAAAATAGTGTTATGTTTTAATATCTGTAGCTTGGCATTCTTATCCAAGAAAAATGTTCGGACTTCTTGTAGTTCCAGTATGATAAACATTCTTTGGGGTGAATGGCCCATGCTTTGTTTAAAATGTGAATCTCCCTAATGAAAAACATGTTGTCATTAGCCAGTGAAATTCTCTCACCCCTCAATGATTTTCCCCTCTCTAATGCAATTCCATATTAGGGAAAGTGGGACGTGAGCTGACATTTATTTGGTTTCTGTTATGTTACTGGCTTCTGATAAGCTATTTCCATGCATTCCCTCTCTCAGACCCTATAACAAACCTCTTAGGAAAGCATTGTTATATCCTTTTTATTGAAAACAGACTTGGGAGATTCAATAATATTTCATGGATCCTAGAACTAGGAAAGTGTCAATGCTAAAATTTAAGCCATGATTAATGTGATGTTCACCTTCCAGATTTGTAGATTTTAATCTGTCCTTGGCACACATATGGAACTAATTTTGGATGAACTAGTTTTAGAGGAGAGGATTATAGTTGTTAGATAATTTTCTACAATATGCATGAACATTTGTATATAACATCACATCAATAACCCTATCATTGTAAATATGGTTTTGTCATATACATGTGTATGTTTTGGTGCCACCAGTGAGACTCATAGTTCAACAACAATGAGAATGAATTGTATTTGGATTATAAATACTGTCATATAGCAAATTTTCTTTACTTTTGGTCTTATTATTGGTTTTAGCTGCCATTAAGCCAACTGCTACTCATGGTGAACTTTTACACAACAGGACTAATTGTTGGCTGGTCTGTGTCATTCTGGCATGTTCATTGTTGTTACTGTTCCGCCAATCCATTTTACTAGGGTCTCCCACACCCTTGCTGGCCCTGTACTTCACCAAGCATGCTGTCCTCCTCCAGAGATTGATCCCTCCTTATGATGTTACCAAAGCAAGTGAGTCAGACAATGTTGTGATCCATAAGGCTTTCATTGGCTAATTTTTAGAAGTAGGCCTACAGGTTTTTCTTCTGAGTCAGTCTTAGTCAGGAAGCTCTGCTGAAACCTGTCCACTCCCCATGACCTAGCTGGTATTTGGTATGCATTGGCACAGCTTCCAGCATTTTTCTGTTGTTGCAGATAAGTGCCATCAAGTTGGTTTTAACTCATAATGATCATATGTATAACACAATGAAACATTGCAGAATGGTCCTATGCCATCCTTCCAGTTGTTACTATGTTTGTATCCATTGTTACATCCTCTGCATCAAAGTACCATGTAACCTCCATAATACAAACAACTGACATATGGGTGGTGGTTACTCTCATTGAATGTGTTGAAATGAAACCACTGCCACATAAAGTGGCTTAGTGATGAGCTAAGGGAATGTACTGTGGTTATCGGTGCGTGCTTTTTTTCCTGGTATTCCGACCTTATTCTTAGCCTAGCTTGTGGTTCCATCATTACCCAGCAGAGAGTTTGTATTATTCTCGTATCTTTAAGCTACCTGCCAATCCAGAAGTTGAACAATGACCTGTGTTTCATCTAAGAGGGCAGGACATTCCAGGCTTTTTCTGGTCTAAGGAAAACTTCTTTCTTGGCATTGGCATGGAGGTTTTGTAATTTGTCTCACTTGTTTAGAACTTTGTTGTGGCTTGAGGTCATAGCCTTGGGATGTGAAAATGTAGCATCTCTATGTTATTATTCCATTTCTCACCCACACACCCCCCCTTTTTTTTTTTTACCCTGACTCGTGGTGACTCCATACAATAAGAGCTGACAGGACTTCAAACCACAAGGTCCGCTGTTCAAGCCTGCCAACAGATTCTCAGTTAAAAGATGAACCTTTCTGCTTCAGCTAAGATTTAAAGCCTCAGACACCCTATACAGGGTTGCAATGAATCAGAACCGACTTGAAGGCACTGTCTTTTGTCTGACATCTTATTATTAGTACCAGATTGGTCTTCATAAGAACTAATCTAAGAGTAGGCCCTAGTCTCCATTCTAGGCTTATTCTTATATATTTTTAAATCCACTGATTTTCGTCTTATTAAGCCTTCCAAAAGTTTAATTAATTGATTTATCTATTTTTGTCTTTAAAGGACAAAAATGCATCCTTAATGCTAACCTTTCAATACTATTTGTAACAACATATTCCTGTTGTTGCCTAATTATAGCAGACCTGCAGTGGTACTGTAGGATAAAGCATTGGACCGCAAGATCGGTTTGAAATGCAATGTCGGCAGTTCAAAGCCACTAGCTACTCCTCAAAAATCCTATATAGGAGCTCTATGAGTCAGAACTGGCTCGATGGCATTTCACGACAACAATGCATACGTTCAAAAGTCTTCTAGTGGGGTTTGGCTTCCTGTGAAGGAAGGGCAATGGGAGATTGCTGCAAAAAGAGGGAACTGGTCTTCCGGAAAGAGGAAGAAGAAGATATGTGCTTCCTGTGGTGATCAAAAATCACAGGAGAAAGGTCCTTCTTGAATCCTTTTAAAAATGAATTGATAAGGGAAGAAGACCAGGAAAGTAGAATGTAGTGGAAGACAAAGGAAGAGCATGGGCATTAATAACAAGCTCTGGTAGCGTATTGGTTACGAATCGGGCTGCGAACTGCAAGGTCAGAAGTTCGAAACTACCAGCTGTTCTGCAGGAAAAGGATGAGGCTTTCTGCTCCCGTAAAGATTTACAGCCTCAGAAACCCTGTACAGAGTTGCTTTGAGTCGGAACCGACACCACGGCACATAACAACAACAACAACATTCCTAAAATACACGTGACTATGGAATTTGTCATCAAGATCCTTGACACTCTTGGTAGTAAAGGAATAAGCCAGGCTGCAGTAACTTGCATTTTTATGGCCATTAGTTGCTGGTTTGGTATTGAGAGGGTTTCTGTGTTGTTGTTATGTGCCCACAAGTCCATTCTGACTCATAGTGACCCTGGACAGGTTTTCCAAGGAACAGCTGGTAAGTTTGAATCACTGACCTCATGGTTCACAGTAGAGTGTTTAACAAATTGTCTCAAAACTATGCAATTTACGACAACAAACATTTATTATTTCATAGTATATGTAAGGAGCTCTGGTAGCGTAGTGGTTACGAATCGGGCTGCAAACCTTAAGGTCAGCGGTTCGAAACTACCAGGCGCTCCGTGGGAGAAAGAGGAGGCTTTCTACTCCCATAAAGATTTACACCCTCGGAAACCCTGTACAGGGTCGCTATGGGTCGGAACCGACTCAATGGCACTTAACAACAACAACAAGTATATGTAGGTCAAGAATTAGAACACACATTAGCTAGATCCTATGCTTCAGCTTCTCTCAGAAGGTTTCAGTCAAGGTTGAGGTCTTGATGGGGAGGGAACTGCCTACAAGTTCACTGGCAGAATTCAGTTCCTCAAATCTCTAGCTGGCCAGAAGCTGCCACATGGTTCTCTAAAAAATGGCAGAGTATTTGTTTTTTATTGTTGCATAAAAAATGACCACATATTTAGAAACTTAAAATAATATCCATTTATTGTCTCACAGCTTTGTAAATCTGAAGTTCAGAAAGATTTGACTGAGTTCTCTGCTACGTGTCTCTCTAAAGATGACAATTAAGGTACCATTTGACATTGGAGTCTCATCTGACTGCTTGATTGGGAAAGAACTACCTCCAAAGTCACAGGGTTGTTGGCAGAACCACATGGGAAATGTTGAATCATTCTCATGCGTCAAATATCACTTCCTTCTCCTCTTTCTATCAGACAGAGACAGTTACTTGTTTGTAAAGACTCATGTGATTATACTAGGTTCACCTAGATAATCTGGAGTCCTGGTGTGGTGCTGTGGGTTAATGCAACAGACTGCAAAGTCATTGGAACTGCAAGATTAGTGGTTCAAGCTCACCAGCTGCTACTTGGAAACCCTATACAGGATTGCTATGGGTCGGAATCGACTCGACGGCACTTAACAACAAGCCAAATAATCTAAGGGTGAACTGTGCCACAAAACACAACAAAATCAGGAGAGTGATACCATATTCATGAATTCTGGGCATTACGATATGAAATCTTTAGGGGACTGTTTTAGAAATTCTACCTATCATCACAGTTTGTTTCATCAAAGTAGTGGTAAGCAAACAATCCAGTGAACTCTGATAACAAGAAGCAAGTCACAACACTATGTAACCTAATCTTGAAAATGGCTTCCCATCATACTTACTCTATCCTTTTGGTTAGCAAGTTACTAGACCAATTCATTCTCAAGAGACAGGGACTACCTAAAGCTGTGAGTAGCAGAAAGTGGGGTCATGATCTGCCTACCATACTTTGTAATGTTCCTATTTTTCTTATAAAGTAGAAAGCTGAAAGTAAGGGAGAACTTCTGTAGTCAGAAGTTTAGGAAGAGTGTGGAAATTTTCAGACTCCTACAGTGAAGTATAAAGATCCCCACAGGCTAGAGAAAGAGGTGATTGTTGAGCCTTGCTGGATGACCCCTTGATACTAGAGATCATAATTTTAGTTTATTGAAAGACTCATGATATGCAGCCAGCTTGAAAAAACTTAGTCTACTTTGGGTGGCATGGATACTAAATACTAAATGGCATTTCTAGATTCCTGAATGGTCTGAAGAACATTGATAAATAGTTTTTGTTGGCAAGACTATTTAGTGGGCAATTTATCCCAAGAAATTTCCAGCCCTAAATCCCACATATTCAAACTTTCATGTGTGTCAGCATCCATATGCAATTTTGGGGACAATAACAAAAAAAAGTAGTCAATATAATTGGGTAATAAAAATATAAAATGAATGCTAAGATGTAAGGCATAATTGGATAAATGGTCAGTGTTAAAATAATTGAACAAACACTGAGCTGGCATCTGTGCTGATTTCAAAGTTTGTTTTTTCTTTTTTCATTTTTTAGGATTTGCCAGTCTAGTACAAATTAATTGGCAATGTGTATAGGAAGACACTGTTGAAAGAAAATAAGCATTCAATAAACAGATTAAAAGTATGTAATTTTATAATCCTTATATACATTGTTGGCAGTAGGATATTGTTCTGACATTTTTTCTTTTTTGTCCATTTTATTCATCTTTTCAAAGAACCAACTTCTAGTCTTGTTGATTCTTTCTATTGCTTTTCTGTTTTCTGTTTCATTTATTTCTGATTTAACTTTATCATTTCTATTCTTCTGATGATAGTAAGTTTATTTTGCTGTTCTTTTTCTAATTGCTGGAGCTGTTGGCTAAGGATGTTGATTTGGGTTATTTCTTCTTTTTTGATGTGTGTGTGAGTTCATTTCTATAAACTGCCTTCTGAGCACTGCTTTTGCTGTGTTCCAAAGTGTGGTATGTTGTGTTTCTTTAATTCTTGTTTAATTTGGGGGATATTTTTATTTAATTTTTTTCATTTCTTCTATTACCAAGTAGTTTGTAAAGAAGATGCTACTTAGTTTCCAATTATTTAACTTTGTTCCTTGATGATTCTAATTTTATAGTATTTTAATCTGAGAAGATGGCTATGTAGTATTTCAATGAGTTTAAATTAATCGAGGCTTACATTTTGGCCTAACACAAGGTCTATCCTGGAGAATGTATACTGTGTTGTTTTGGGTGGTTGTTAATGTTGTTAGATACTATGAAGTCAGTTCTATACCACGCACAACAGAACTAGACGCTGCCCAGTCCTGTGACTTCCTTTAAATTTGAGCTCATTGTTGCTATCACTGTGTCAGTCTTGGGGGGGATCTTCCTCTTTTTGGCTGACTCTCCCCTTTTCTAATTATACTGTCCTTCTCCAGTGACTGGAGCTGTCTGATAATATGTCCAAAGTATGAGAGACAAAGTCTCAACATCCTTTCTTCTAAGGGGTATTGTGACTGTACTTCTTCCAAGACAGTTTGTTTGTTCTTCTGACAGTATCTTTAATATTCTTCACAGACAACATAATTCAAATACATCAATTTTTCTATAGTCTTCCTGACTCATTTTCCAGCTATCACATGCATATGATGTGGTTTAAAAATACCCAGGCTTGGGTCAGTCACATCTTAGTCCTCCAAGTGATATCTTTGCTCTTCACTACTTTAAACAGGGTTGTTGGTTCTTTTTGCAACAAGATAGACCTAATGCAATATAAAGTTTGATTCCTTGATTGCAGATCCAAGCAAATTTAAGTCTTTGAAGAAATACTTCGATCGTTTCTCCACTTATCATGATGTTATTTATTGGTCCAGTGGTGGGGATTTTTATTATTATTTTTACATTGAAGTGCAAGTCATACTCAAAGCTATAGTCTTTGATCTTCATCAGTATTTCAAGTTCTCTTCTCTTTCAGCAAGCAAAGTTGTGCAATCTGCATTATCTCAGGTTGTTAATGAGTATAATCCAATACTAATGCCCCATTCTTCTCCATATAATCCATCTTCTCAGATTCTTTGCTCAGCATGCAAATTGAACTTTTGTTATTGTTCAGTGCCGTCAGCTGATTCTGACCCATGTTGTTGTTGTTATGTGCCGTGGAGTCGGTTCCGACTCAAACCCATGTACAGGGTTTCTGAGGCTGTAAATCTTTCTGGGAACTGAAAGCCTCATCTTTCTCCCATGGAACAGCTGGTAGTTTCGAACTTCTGTCCCTGAGGTTCGCAGCCGGATTCGTAACCACTACGCTACTGATTCCGACCCATAGTAACTCTGTATAGGGTTTCCAAGGAGTGGCTGGTGAGCTCGAACCGCCAACTGTCTAGTTAAAATGACTTTGCAGTCTTATGCGTTAGCCCAAAGCACCACACCATACAAACTGAAAAAGTGTGGTGAAACGAAACAACCCTGGCACACGTCTTTCCTGGTTTTAAACCATTCTGTATCCCTTAGTTCTATCCTGACAACAGTATCTTGATCTTTGTACAGGTTCCTCATGAATACAGCTAATAATTCTGGAATACCTATTAATTGCAATGTTATCTATAGTTTGTTATGATTCACACAGTCAAATAAGCACAAAGTCAATAAAATGAAAAACATTTCTGGTATTCTATGCTTTCAGTCAAGATCCAACTAAAGTCAGTAATGATATCCTTAGTTTCATGTTTTCTTCTGAATCAGTCTTGAATTTCTGACAGCTCTATTGCTACTATTGTTTTTAAATGATCTTCAGTAAAATTGTACTTGCATGTGATGTTAATGATATTGTTCGATGATTTCCACATTTTATTGGGTCACCTTTCTTTGGAACGGGTACAAACTTGAATCTCTTCTAATCAGTTGGCCATGTCTTGCAAATTTCTTGACATAGATAAGTAATTACCTCCAGTGCTGCATCAGTTTGTTGAATGATTTCAATTGTATTCTATCAGTTCCTGGATCCTTGTTTTTCATTAATGCCTTCAGGGCTGCTTGGAGTTCTTCCTTCAATAGCATAGGTTCTTGATCATATGGTATCTCCTAAAATGATTGAACAGTGACCAATTCTTTTAGGTGTACTGATTCTATGTATTCCTTCCATCTTGTTTCGATGTTTTCAGCATCGTTCAATATTTTGCACATATTACTGTTAAGTGACATCAAGTTTCTACCATTGTGTCAATCCATCTCAATGGAGGTCTTCCTCTTTTTTTGCTGACCTTCAATTTTACGTAGCATGATGTCCTTCTCAATGAACAGGTTACTCTTAATAACATATCCAAAGTTTGAGAGTCAGTAGAATCCTTCAGTATTGTAACATGAGACTTGAATTTTTTCTTCACTTCTTTCAGTTTGAGAAATATTGAATGTGTTCTTCCTTTTGGGTTTTCTAATTTCAGGTCACATTTCTTTATAATATTTGACTCTCTCTTCTCAAACTATATCTTGATTGACTTCTGGATTAATGCTGTCATGTACATTAACCTCAGATTTTTAGCCACCTTTGTTGGATCTCTGAGGAACTGCATTTAGTGTTTCTTGTAAGATTTTTTATAAAATCATTTGATTTCTGTTTATCTGGAAATGTCCTGATTTCACTGTCATATTTAGGTGACAGTTTTGCTGAGTATATAATTATTGGTTGGCAACTTTTTTCTTTCAGAGTTTTATGTATGTCATCTCATTGCCTTCTTGACTGCATAGTTTCCTTTGAGAAATCAAAGATTAGTTTTACTGGTTCTCCTTTGTATGTAACGTTTTGTTGTTCAAAAGCTGCTTTCAGGATTCTTTCCGTGTCTGAGTCTTTGGAAAGTTTGATTATGATATGTCTGGATGATTTTCTTTTGTGATGTATTTACTTGTCTTTCATGGTACTAGGGAAGGTTTCTTTCAACAACTCTTCAATAAATTTCTCTGTGATTTTTTTGTCTCTTCCTGTTCTGGAATTCTGAGCATATGTAAATTTTTACTCTTGATTGTTGTTGTTGTTAAGTGTTGTCAAGCTGACTCCGACCCATAGCAACCCTGTATAGGGTTGCCAAGGAGCAGCTGGTGAGCTTGAACCACTGACCTTGCAGTTCAAATGGCTTTGCAGTGTGGCACATTAGCCAATAGTGCCACAATAATGCTGGGTTTTCTTCCTATTTTTTCATTCATGTTTCTTATTTTTCTTCTAGCTGATTAGTATTGAGATTTTTGTCTTTAGCATCACTAATTCTGTCTTCCATTGATTTAAATGTACTCCTTTACCTTTTCAGTGTGTTATCTATTTTGAAACGTTAGTATTAATTTTCTAGATTTCTATATGCTGCTTTTGTATAGCTTCTTATTTTCGAATTATTTTGTCATT
The DNA here is from genome assembly GCF_000296735.1 of Chrysochloris asiatica. Classification (NCBI taxonomy): domain Eukaryota; kingdom Metazoa; phylum Chordata; class Mammalia; order Afrosoricida; family Chrysochloridae; genus Chrysochloris; species Chrysochloris asiatica. Next base: position 4,273,719 of record NW_006408554.1, on the reverse strand, counting down.
TTTTTCTTATAGCTTTTTTCTGAATTCTTCTAAATTTCTGTTTCTTCCTTAATTATGTGTGCAGCTTTCTCAACCCTTCTCAGTCTATTGAAGGTACTAAAATCACACTTTTGAGTATATTAGATAGTTTCAGTTCGATGTCTTCTTCATAAAGTGTCTTGCTGGGGACAGCATACGCAGACCCTGTGTTGATCAGTGGCAGCCCCATTGAACCACCTCTGAATATAAT
>NW_006408554.1:4270233-4272807 GCF_000296735.1 Chrysochloris asiatica | reverse complement strand
TTTTGTTGTTGTTAAGTACCATCTCATAGTGACCCTGAATAGTGTTTCTGAGGCTGTAAATCTTTACATGAGCAGAACGCCTCATCTTTCTCCTGCAGAACTACTGGTAGTTTCGAACTGCTGACCTTGAGGTTGGTAGCCCAACTTGTAACCACTACTCTATCAGAGCTCCTTTGCTACCACAGCTCCTTAGAAAGGGTCTAGGGCTCTGTATTTTCATCACTTATTTGAGCCACTCTGTTTTGTTTCCTTATGCAAAGTAGAATATTCTCTTGTCCCATAGGTATTGTGGTGTTATGTATTTGTATTTAATGGGTGGCTGTATGCTGAGGTGTTCTTAAGTGCTCACCACCTGCCTTCTGATGCGTATGATAGATTTCATTGTATCCACAGTTCTCTGCTCCCTGTTTATGTCATGCACCAAAGGGCAAGTTATACCTGTTTTAGCCCCCATCTAGCATTGATCAGGTTGTACAGGAGTGGGTGGTTTCTCTCACCCAATAAATGGAGCTGCAAAAGGTGCAGAGTGGCTGCTGTGTGTGGGCATTGTTGCTGTCACCCTCCATGTGAGACAAGGAAAAACATAAAGAGAGAGAGAGAGAAAATGACAACAGCAAAAGAAGATAAAATAACAAAGAAAAAATGCCAAGGAAAACTATGCAAACAACAATAAGAAAAAAAGAAATTGATAACTAAAATAAATGAGAAAAGGAAAGGAAAATGAAAACAAGGACAGAATAAACATGATAAACAAAACTATGGAGTGGGAAGAAAGAAAGAAAAAAGAGCAAAAGAAGAGAGAATAGTAAAGAAAAGACTAAGGAATAAAAGAAATAATAATACACAAGGTAGAAAAGAGAAACAGAAGAAAGAAAAAAGGAAAGCAGAGAAATAAAGAAAAAATAAGGGTAGAACAAGAAAAGAAAGGGAAAAAATGGGGAGGAAAGGTACTGGTCTACATTCATTCCCAACAAAGTAGGTCACAGAGTTCAGGGGGATGCCTAGTCCTAAACTGAATTCCTGCCCATCTAGAAGTGTCTGGATTCAAGTGAACTGCTCCTGTAGTTCTTACTGGCCCACAGGGGAGCTAGGGGGAGGGCATTTGGTTATTGAAGAAATGCTTGCCCACCCATGGGTGTCTGGAGATAAACTGACCATCTAGCACTGCACATTCTGCCAACATAAAGAGGTAAAGAACACACACCTCCAGATGCTTCATCATGTGGCCCACCTCCAACCTCAGGTGGAGCAAGGATGTCACTGTCTGATCAGGGGTAGTCACCTTTCTGATCACTAGGAGGGTATGCAACAAGGGTAAGATCACGCCTTTCTGGCCACCAGCCCCAGATGTGATCGCCTGACCGTGGATTATCAGGTCACTTTCTCAATTGCCTGGTGTTGCACTGTAGGTTCAACTCTGGACTGCAAACCACAAGGTCAGCAGTTCAAACCCACCAGCTGATCCTTGGAAAGCCTATACAAGGGGACTATAAGTCAGAACTGACTTAACAATACTTAACAACAACAACACACAATATATGGTGAATTCTTGTTTGTAAATGTAATTTTTTTAATTTAATGTCCAATTTTGTCTAAGGAGAATAATTAATCTAAATGTTGACATTCTTATATACATCATTATAAAACTAAATGGATGTTTATTGTCTGTTCTGAGACCTTAAAAGAACTTCAAGCAAAAATGGATGGATTTTTTTTTTTCTTGTGAGTAAGGGAGTCCAAAAACAAATGTGAATCCATTTTCAATAATAGAGACACTTAATCTTAATTTTATTTGTTCTAAAAGCTGATTTACAATCACTTACATTGTTCTAATGTTGGCAAAGGATTTCATTATTTCTCTAATGTAATTGACCTATAGATTTTCAAACTTCAAAAGCCTTACTACATATTAATCAGAGGACCTTACAAAAACTATGAATGAAAATGTACAGATCAGTTCAACTAAGAAATTAGTATAATCAGCCTCCTTGATGTTGGAAATGGAGAACAAAGAACAAAATGACTAATTTTATGACAAATTACTGTAGGCTTAAAAAATATGTAGGCTATTAATTTAATTTTAATTATATTGGCTATGCCAGTGGCCTTTTTGTATTCACATAAAACTTGTATTTTGTAATTTAATTGAACTGGAATTTGAAAAGGAGTGAAATATATCTTAATTTAATATCTGCTGTTTTTTAAAAAATAATTATTGACCATTTAGATGTATGTGTGTATAGACTCCTGGTATGGCCATGTGGGATCAGCACTGGACTGCAAACCACAAGGTTAGTAGTTTGAACCCACCAGCTGTTCCTTGGAAACTCTATACGGGGTCACTATGAATCAGAACCAACTCAATGGCACTTAACAACAACATATATATATATGTTGGAACCAACTCGACAGCACTTAACAACAATAACAAAAAAGACACACCTAAGGAAGCTAATACCATTCTTATATCACAGTAAACATTTATTATTTCATTCAAATATTTAAAATGTTACATATACAAAATTAAAGACTGGCAGTGATCATTTAAACTTCCAATTACTTTTTTTTTTTTTT
>NW_006408554.1:4266681-4268556 GCF_000296735.1 Chrysochloris asiatica | reverse complement strand
CCTCCCCTCACCCACCCCCAACATCCCAATAATCAACAAAGAAACCCCCCACCCCCCTTTAGTATGGGTTCTTTCCCTTAGTCTTTTACAGTAGTGGTCCCATGCAGTATTTCTCTTTTTGTGACTGACTAATTTCACTCAGCATAATGTCCTCAAGGTTCATCCATGTTATGCGGTGGCTTGCCGATTCCTTGTTATTCTTCAGTTTAGCATAATATTCCATCCAATTACTTTTGATAACTTGATTCTACTTTGCTTAATAAGCAACATTTGTTGAGATTAAATTCTTCCAATGAAATTTATTTGAACCATGTTTTAATTTCTTAGTGTTGCTATAACAGAAATACCACAAGTGGGTTGTTTGACTTTAACAAATAGAAATTAATTATCTTACAGTTTAAGAGATCAGAAGTACAAATTTAGAAAAAAAAATTTGTGACTCTTTCCTCTTCTCTTTCTTAGATTCTGAGTGATCTTCCATGACATCAGTCTTTCTCCATTTGTACTTGTTTCTCTTTGTGCCTAATCTACTTTTTAAATCTCAAAAGTGATGAGTTTAAAACACATCTTACAGTGATATGACCTCATTAACAAAACAAAGAAACCCTACTTTCAGATGGGATTTCCCCCATAGTATAAGCCTTAAGATTTACAGCACATATTTTGAGAGGGCACAATTCAATCCAAATGGACCAGTTATAACCATTAGATATAACATGGAATTATCAAGACCAACACCAAGCACAAAATATAATATAAGTGCCATCATGTCAGTTCCAACTTACAGTGAACCTCTGTAGGGTTTCCAAAGAGCGGCTGATAAGCTTGATCCACCAACCTTGTGGTTCAAACCAATTTTGCAATCTAGCACATTAACCCACAGTGTTACACCAGGATTCCCATATATTGCTTGTTGTTATTGTTAAGTGTTGTCGAGTCGATTCTGACTCATCGCAACCCCATATAGCATTTCCAAGGAGCAGCTGGTCAGCTTGAACCACCGATCTTGCAGTTCAAACACCTTTGCAGTCTGACGCATTAGCCTGTGATGGTTACATATTTTTACATATCTGTTAGTGACTATATACTACTAATTCATTAATTAAATGAGTAAACAAATTGAGCTCCACACCATGCCAGGCATAGTTCTATGTTCTTTAGATATATTAAACAAGACATATTCTCTGCCTTCAAAGAATGCTCACAGCACAAAACAGGCCATTATAATCCCTTGTGATAAGTGCTTCAAATAGGAGGTATCACGAATCCATACAGCAAGGCCAACTTAGATTACCTTGTCCCAACCAGCTTTTCACTTCAGGTGGGTAACACCAGTTATAAAAACTATAGATGGCTTTGTACTTACATATATCTTAAGGATTGGATTGTATTCCCCCAAATCTGTGCTGTAAATCCTAACCCCTAGACCAGTGGTTTTAGTCTCATTTGAGAATGGTTTTTATTTGTTATGTTAATGAAGCAGTAGTAGTGTACAGTATGTCTTAAATCAATCTCTTCTGAAATATAAAAAGATAAGATTGAGCTAGCAAGCAGAGATGAGGTAAAATAGATGAGATGCCAAGACACATGAATATTACCAAGGAACCTAAGCTGAAAAAGAGTTGAGGACCTAGCTAACATCTAGAGAAAGCCTTCTACTAGAGTTAGCTCTTAGAATTTGGACTTGTAAACCTCCTAAAGTGTGAAAAAATAAATGTCTGTTTGTTCAAGCCATTCACAGTGGCATTTATGTTATAAGACAACTAGATAACTAAGACAGTATAAATGCCTCTAGAAAATGTATTCAATTCATGTGTTCTGACTAGGGGCTTTAGTTTTCACTATATTTGAATTCCAACACTTTTTTTTTTTTTT
>NW_006408554.1:4264577-4265941 GCF_000296735.1 Chrysochloris asiatica | reverse complement strand
TTGCTGCTAGTAGGAATCAACACAACAGCAGTGGGTTATTGTTGAGGCTAATGTGTCAATCTGTTTTATTGATGTTGTTGTTGTTGAGTGCTATTGAGTCAGTTCCAAACCATTGCGACCCTGTAGGTTTTCCAAGGAGCAGCTGATGAGCTCGAACCACTGACCTTGCAGTTCAAATGATTTTGTAGTCTGACGCATTAGCCCACAGCGCCTCACCAGGACTGCATCCCTTATTTTCCTGACATTCCACTTTACCAAACGTGGTATCCTTTTTCAGTGATTGGTCTTTCCTAATAACGTGTCCAATGTAAGCAAACCAAAGTCTCATCATTCTTCCTTCTAAGAATCATTCTTGTTGTATTTTTTTCTGACTAGTTTGTTCATTCTCTGGCAGTCTAATTTGTTTAATATTAGTACAGTCAGTCCAGTTCTGTTATGGTTCCTGCCACTTGGATTATCTTTTTCCCATTCTTTTACTTTCAAGCAATATGTGTTGTTGGATGTAACCTGTGTCTTCTGTAAATCCAACCCAACCCAACCCACTCCTGTCTAGTTGACTCCAATTCAAAGTTACCCGATTTTATTTTGTTTTATTTCTCCTCTTTAATGCATTTTTGTTATGATATTGGAGGAGAATATTAAAAGTACAATGGACTGCCAGAAGAATAAAAAAATCTGTGTTAGAAGTACAGCTAGGATGCTCCTTAGAAGCCAGGATGGCCAGACTTTGTCTCTTATACTTCAGATATAATATCAACAGAGTCCAGACCCTGGAGAAAAACATCATGCTTGGTAAAGTGGAGGTTCAATGAAACAGAGGCAGACTCCTAACAATATGGATTGACACAGTCACAGCAGCAGTGGACCAAAGCACAGCAACAGTTGTTGCAAGACCAGGCAGTGTTTTGTTCTGTTGTGCATAACCTTGCTATGAATCGATACCAATTTGACAGCACCTAACAACTAACAACTTCTCCTTACTGGATAGTTTAATTCATTCACATTTCAAGTATTTTTGGTGTGTTTGGTTTTACACCCACCATTTGCCATTTATTTTGTGTTCTGTTTTTTTCATCCTTGGTTCCTCCTTTACTGTCTTTTGTGTGAAATGGGTATTTTCTAGTGTAGCATTTTAATTCCTTTAATATTATTTAATTATTTTGGAAAGTATTTCTCTAATGATTGCTCTAGGATTTATATATCTTTGTATATTTTAACTTTAGATTTATATTACCAAAATTCCACTGAAATATAGAAACTTTGCTTTTCTATGGCCCATAATGTTCACCCTTCCCATATTATTATTTTATAATATATATTGTTATAGCATATACTGTTATAATGTGTTCACACATGTAACAAAC
>NW_006408554.1:4256645-4263879 GCF_000296735.1 Chrysochloris asiatica | reverse complement strand
ATGTCCTCATCTCTGCCTCCATCTCTGGTGTTGCTGCTTTTCTGGATAGGGTCTGGCATTTTGCTAGTGCTCTTCTCCCTTGATGGTCTTAGGGTCCTCTGTTTCTGGACTGTAAGATTAACTACTCCCCTGTCTTTGTTACAAAACTTATACCTTTACAGTTGTGACAGTCATGGTAACATTTACTCACTTTTGAATCATAAGAACCTTATCCCCATCTCTTTTCAACAGCTCCATCTATTCAAGATGGAAACTATTCAGTGGGGACTCTATCTTCCCCCACACACTCTGAAACTAAACTCCCTCTTGAAACCGTGTAAGCCTTTGAAAGCTTATGCTGGGTCTCTATGAGTTGAAACTGACAAAACAGCACACCACAACACCATCAATGATAACTAATCTCTATTATATAAAACATTGTCATCGTATTTTCCTTAAAGTCTTAAACACAGTTTTTTAACGTACTTATAAAGGGTGCTTTGAAGTCTTTGTTAAGTGCAACATCTAGACTCTTTCAAAGTTAGTTTCTGTTGCTTACTGTTTTTCCAGTGTATGGATCACGCTTGCCTTCTTCTTTATATGCCTCATTCGTATTGAAAATTGAAATTTTAAATTATTTTGTAGCAGCTTTAGATGCTGATTCCACCCCTAGTTATTTGATTTTACAACCTAAAAATATCTTACCAAATAATTCAAATAGTAAGCATTGATAAAATAACCCAATTTACACAGTTTGTTTACTGCTGTGTTAGATATAGCACAACTCCAAGCACATTACAACAGCCTAATATTTGTTGAATAAACAAATTCTCTTGTTGTTGTTGAATACTGTTGAGCTGGTTACAACCCATAGCAACCCCATATAGGGTTTCCAAGGAGTGACTGGTGAATTTGAACTGCCGACCTTGCAGTTCAGACAGACATTAAGGTTGAGTGCTTATCCTATAATGATAAAAAGTGTCCAAAAACTCTGGTGTAAGTTGATCATGGTGTGGATGATAGTAGCAAGCAGAGTCAGAAGATCTAAGGGTGATTCCCAACAAGATAAACAACTGGTTTCCTTGCTTTGGTCTTCACTCCATTACTTGTTTTCAACACAGCAGTCAAAATGATCCTTTTAAAACTTTGTCTTGTGCTGTCATTCCTCTGTCCCAAATCCTCCAATGGCTTCCGGTCATGCTCAGAAGGAAAGACTCCTTCTGCTTTGCTGCCTCATTTCCTACTCTTCCCTTCCTGCCTCACTCTTCTCCAGCTATACTGACTCCTTCCAAGAACTTCTCCTGCCTCACACTTATTTGAATGTTAGGTTCTGTCCACCTCAATTCCTCATCTCTCCCAAATTCACATGATTTTCTCTCTCATTTCCATAAATATCAACTCTAATATCAACTCTCTTAATATTTTCACCATCCACTTATATTTTTATCCCCCTTTTCTATTTTATTTTCTTCCATAGCATTCATCACTATCAAATATATTACACAATTTGCTTTTTTTTTTTAAACCCTACTTATTATTTTTCTCTTCCACTATAATGTATGTTCCATGAGGACAGTTTTTTGCATCGTTTGTTTCTGCTGTATTCCTGTTCGTATAAAGTATCTGGCATAAAGGCAGCATTACAATAAGATGTGTTAAATGTGTAAATAGATATGATGAGTGGTTAGTAAATTATACATTCATTCATCCGTTCTAGGCACTAAGGACACATCACGTACTGAAGAACTATAATAAAATATTCTGTTTGACAGCGTATATTCTGTGAGGAAACTCAATGCAGCATGTTGTTGTTCTGGTTGTAAAGTGCCATCGAGTCAGTTCCAACTCATAGCTACCCTATATAGGGTTTTCAAAGAGTGGATGGTGAGTGTGAACTGCCGGACTTGCAGTTCAAACTGACCTTGTGGTCCAGTACTTATCCTACAGTGCCACACCAGGACTCCTGATGCAGAATTAAGGAGTAAAATATGAAAGATAAGGAGTAAAAAGAGATACAGTTAGTTCAGGGAAAAGAGAGTTAGTTCACTTCTTCCTAGAGGTAACATTTAATGTGATTGATGATTATGATGATGGTGACAAAGGTGATAATGCTGCTGATAATGACAGTGATAAGGAAAACAGTGTTAATAGAGGTGACCAAGTTTAAGAAGTAATTTGCAGGGCACTGAATACAGCTTTGTAAAATTTCCACTGCATAATGCTGATTCCTTAGAACAAGTTGTCTCTTGTTTCCAATTTGTTATATGCTTGAATGAAAGATAGTGTAAAAATGTGAGAAGAGCACCATTAGTACTGTTCCTGGTTTTGTTACATTTTGTTCTTTCCCAAATTGCTTGTTTATTCCTTTAAAAAATATCAGTACACTTTCTAGGATGTATCACAATGTATTTTAAATGAGGCCATAGCCATCATTATTTCTTTTTTAAATAGAAGTTTCATTTTAATGAAGACTTTGACCTAAAGCAAATTGGATATGCCTGATCTATTTCGGAGTTCTGGTATGGCGCTGTGGGTTAATGTGCCAGACTGCAAAGCCATTTGAACTGCAAGGTCGGTGGTTCAAGCTCATCAGCTGCTCCTTGGAAATCCTATACAGGGTCAATATGGGTCGGAACTGACTCAACGGCACTTAACAACAATCTATTTTCAGCAATCAACTAAAATTTCCAGCAGGAGACCAGCTGAAAAAATCCCATGTAATGATTTTCCTTGACATAAATATTAATTATTATTCCTTCATCTAGGTAACTACTCTTGTTTCACCTAGCCATTTCCCCCTCAAAAGAGTTCAGTGGTACTTTCAATGGAGTCCTGATGTGGCACTGTAGCATAAGCATTGGACTGCTAACCAAAATGTTGACAGTTAAAACCCACCAGTTGCTCCTCTGAAACCCTATATAGGATTGCTATGAGTTGGAACTGACTCCATGGCATGTAGCACCAACAGTCATTTCCAATATAACTCTTATGCTTCTAGGCATAGAGCACTCATAGGGTCCTTGTGTATAACAGAATGAAACTTTGCTTGGTACTCATTTGAATGTTAGGTTCTGCTTGCCTGAGTGTTGGAATTTGTTAGTTGTCCATAGGTCTTCACTGACTAACTTTTGGAAGTAGATTACCAAGCTATCTTGGTAATTAAGATAATTATTCTTTATCTGTCTTGGAGCAGATCCTTTTCTGAAATCTGTCCACCATGGGTGAAGCTGCTGGTATTTGAAACAGCGATGACACAGCTTCCAGCATCATAGCAATGAGTAAGCCAACAGAAAATATAGAAATCACTAGTTTGGGGTTTATTATGTGAAGCTCTCTGCTAGTCACTGAGTGACCATATAGCAGTCTTATAATTTTAATTTGATTTTATAATTCTGGGTGTCCAAGGGTGACAAGTAGGTGATCAAAAATTAAGCAAGCTGATTAGATCACAGGTAATATTAGCTTTGTAATGGTCCAGGTTCTGGTTGAGGAGATTAATGGTGAGCACTGCAGGTCATTTCTGCCTCCAGTAGGCATCAGCTAATGTTTCACTAACGTAGAGTGCTAAGTATTATTAAATAGATCAGGAGATTTCCACTGTGGTCAAGAAGGGTCAGTTATCCTTATCAACCTTTTCATCACCAATTTCTCCTCTAAACCTACATCCCAACACATGCACACATAGTTCAGGCTGCCAATTCTTAAAATCATTAGCATTCATATGAGTAAAATATAAGAACAAGCATTAGCATTCATATGAGTAAAATATTGTAAGAACAACTTATTTCCAAAAGAATGGAAATGCCTATTGGTGAAAAAATAAATTATGCTAAATGAAAATAATTTCCTATATAGATCCCATCAATAGTTTAGTTGTTGTTGTTGGGTGCCATCAAACCAGTTTGACTCATAGCGACCCTATATACAACAGAACAAAACATTGCCCAGTACAGTTCCAGCCTCACATTTGGGGTTATGGTTGAGCCAATTGTTGCTGCCCTTGGGTAAATTCATTTCAATGAGCGTCTTCCCCTTTTTAATTGGCCCTCCACTTTACCAAGCATGCTATCCTTTTCCAGGGACTGATTCCTCCTGACAGTATGTATAACGTATAACGTCTGAGAGACAAAGCTGGGCCATCATTGCTTCTAAGGAGCATTCTGGCTGTACTTCTTCCAAGACAGATTTATTTGTGCTTGTGGCAGTCCATGGTATTTTCAACATTCTTCACTAACACCACAGTTTAAATACATCGATTCTTCTAAGGTCTTCCTTGTTCATTGTCCAACTTCACATGAATATGAGGCAATTGAAAATACCATGGCTTGGGACAGTAGTGCCTAGGCCCTCAAACTGATAATTTTGCTCTTCTGTACTTTAAAGATGTGTTTTGCAGTCGATTTGCCTAATGTAATACATCATTTGATTTCTTGATTGTTGCTTCCATGAGTGTTGATGGTGGAGCCAAGCAAAGTGAAGTCTTTAACAATGTTCATCTTTTTTTCTGTTAACCATGCTGTTATTTATTGGTCTAGAAGTGAAGATTTTTGTTTTCTTTACATTGAGGTGCAATCCATACTGAAGGCTATAGACTTTGATCATCACCAAAGTATTTTAAGTCCTCTTCATTTCCAGCAATCAACATTGTATCATCTGCATATTGCAGGTTTTAAATACCTTCTTCTAATCCTGATGCCCCTTCTTCATATAATCCGATTTCTTGAATATTTGCTCAGCATACAAATTGAATAAATATGGTGAAAGTATACAACCCTGGTGCACACCTTTTCTGATTTTAAACCATTCATTATCCCCTTGTTCTGTTTGAACAACTGCTTCTTGGTCGCTGTATAGGTTACTCATGAGCACAATTAAATGTTCTGGAATACCCATTCTTTGCAATGATATCTATCATTTGCTATGATTAACACAGTCAAATGCCTTTGCATAGTCAATAAAACACAAGTGAACATATTTGTGGTATTCTCTACTTTCAGTCCAGATCCATCTAATGTCAGCAATGATATCCCTCATTCAATATCCTTTTCTGAATCTGGCTTCAATTTCTGGTAGCTCTCTGTCAATATACTGTGACAACCATTTTTAAGTTAACTTCAGCAAAATTTTACTTGCCTGTGGTTATTAATAATATTGTATAACAATGCTTTTCAAATATAGGCAATTGATACATGATAGGTAAACTATATGTGTGGTCATGCAGTTTCAGATTGTTTAACTTTTTAAAAGTAGGATACCACCAATTTAATATTTAAGTTTATATGAAAATCTAAATTCCACTTTCTTTTTTTAGCCCACTATAAAAATTTTATCCTTTCCAGGCAATTGCAGGCCTCTTAGAGAAGAAGAAACTTATAAAGGAGTATGGAAATTTTTAATTGCTGTAAAGAGATGAGGCATATCCAATTAGCTTTAGGTCAAAGTCGTCATTAAAATGAAACTTCTATTTAAAAAGAGCACCAAGATTAGTGTTTTGAGACAGTATCTTGTAATATCTATTGTTATAAACAAGTATATATATGTTAAGTTGCATTTTAGCTCATATTTTAAGAATAACATTTTCATTTCATACCTTTTCTTTTGTGTTTGTTGTTTTTAAATGCCATTGAATCAGTTCTGACTCATAGCTTCTCTGTATAGAGCTTCCAAGGAGTGGCTGATGTGTTTGAACCACTGACCTTGTCATTAAAACCAACCTTGTGGTCTAGTGCATTATCCCACAGTGCCACACTGGTCTTTTATGTTAGCTTTGTAATATTTTAGCTGGTAGGTTAGTTACTAACTAATCCAAAGCCAAAGACCTTGTTCTCATTACTTTACCATATAGATGATCAACAGTTATAATGAAACCAATTTAAATTGGAGACCTTCAATGAAAAGTTTACACAGAGATTCTCTTCTATTCTTTGGGCTTTAGACGTCACTTCTCCCCATGCTCTGCTCTCCCCTCTTGAAGTCTCAAATAATCAGGTAATAACAACACACCTTTCTGACCATATTTCAGTTAGTCTCCTTGTTATTAACTCTAATTCATCCCTAGAAAATTTCAGATAAACACTAAAGGAAAAATATATCGTAATGTTTCCTAGTCTCTGGCTGCATGACATGTCTACAAGACCACAACATGACAATCCTTTGTCATTTCTTTTCTTTGAGGAAACAATGGCTTCTGCACTGTCTTATATCAATCATTCATTACTTTATTCTTTTAGAAACCAGATACCTTCAAATCGTGAAGATCAACTTGTAACCTACTCAATGAGCCCATTACATACAAAACCACACACACACACAAACAAACACACACACAAAGTCACCTGTGTCCAGGGTAAGAGAGAGTATGGCCCATTGATTAAATTTTAACATTTAAATCTTGTCCCTTGACACTAATTTTCTAGATAACTAGGAGCCAATCATTTAATCTTTATGTACCTGAGTTTAATAATAGTGACCTACCTTACACAGCTGTTCTGAAGACTAAGTAATGATGAATTGAAAACACTTTGGAAGTATAAAGACAGATGTAAAGGTTAAAAAAAAGAATGACCCTTCTTAACCAGAGAGGGAAGTTCAAGTCCTGATTAATTCACAATATTATATAGCTACATAATGTTCTCAAGGGATTCTTCTTGCACGAAACAAGCTGCTCATTAAATGTGGAACAACTGAAAGTCACCTTGCAAGTTAGGATTGATATATCTTTGGCTGATATCAAATTATCCACATTTCAGTCACCATATTGATGATGGTGGCAGAATGAAACTCCATTATTATTCTGTATTTTTATCTCATTCACTGCATATTTACATTGCTCTTTTTCCACAGTATTTCTTAGAGAAAGAACTGCTAAAACTGATCATAGTACTAAGTCATAATATATTACAACCGCTCCTAAAACCAAAAACTCTGTTTCCAGTAACTGAGATGTCACTGATTTGGAATTCTATGGATACTCTATAATTTGGGAGGAGAGTGGGTCATTGTAATTCATTTCACGTTCTAATTTATATGATTTACAATTGTTTACCTTCGAGATTATACAGATTGGGCCTTGCCTTCAAGAATCTGCCCAGATAATGGAAGATATAAATTAAATTTTTTCATTATTCCATTTTACTAAGTTTGTTAACTGCTGCTTCATCCTGTGCTTTGGTTGAACACTGTTGCTTTATTGTAATAAAACCCTAAAACTAATTTTATTTGCTAATTTATGTAATATATATGAGTCCTGGTGTGG
>NW_006408554.1:4253492-4255315 GCF_000296735.1 Chrysochloris asiatica | reverse complement strand
CTTTCTCTAATTCTAATGCCACGTTCTTCTTCATATAATCCAGTTTCTCAGATTATTTGCTCAACACACTAATTGAATAATTATGGTGGAAGGATACATCCCTGATGCACACCTTTTCTAATTATCTCCTTGTTCTGTTCTAAGGACTCATAGAGACCCTGTATAGGGTTTTCAAGAAGTGACTGGTGGCTCTGTACCACCAACCTTGCAGGTAGCAGTTCATTGCTTTTTCTGCAACACCATACCTGGACTCACTAAGGAGATTAAGGAAAGTATATTACTCAGAGAACATGTCTTCAGTTATTCACCAATTACAGCATGTGTCAACAAGCTTTATTTAGCATAAACCTATGCATGTAAGAACTGAAGTAGCAGTCATTTTTTTTTACATTCCCTAGCATGGATATGAAGTCCTGGTGTGGTGCTGCAGGATAAAGCGCTGGTCCACAAGATCGGTTTGAATCACAAGGTCGGTGGTTCAAACTTACCAGCTGTTCCTCAGAAACCCTATACAGGCTATTAGTTGGAATCAAGGGTACTTAACAACAAAGCATGGATAGGGTTCCACAGTAGCAGTTATAAATATGTAGGTAGAAGTATCCATAACCACATAAATATCTGCACATGGGTGTATTCCCATATGACCTCCCATGTCTATTTAGCGAACATAACTGTCTTTGTATCTATCCAATAAATCATTGTTTATTATTGTTGTTGCAGGACTGCGTATGTTATAGAATTCACCATAACTCTTTAGTCTTATGTATCTCTCTCCATGTCTTCCTTTGCATCAGACAGGATGTGCTGACTTCATCCATGTTGTGTATTGCCTTTCCTTTCACCCAGTATTGCCTATTCAGAGTCCTGATGTGGCACACTAGTCTAAAACTTACCAGTCTCAGAAATCCTATACAGGGATGCTATGAGTCAGAACTGACTCGACAGCAATTGACAGCAATGACAAATTGTCTATTAGGGAGCATGGTAGCTTTGTAGGATAAGCACTTGACTGTGAACCAAAAGTCAGTAGTTTGACACCACCAGCTGCTCCTAGGAGAAACATTTAGCCTTTCTGCTCCCTCAGAAACCCTGTACAGAATCACTTAACATCACTTAACAACAACAATAACATTAGTTCATCCTCCTCCTTCTTTCCCTCGTATCCCTGGCAACCATCAAAGAATATTTCTTTCAGTGTGTAAATCCGTTCTTGATTTTTCATATCAGTGGCCTAATACAGTATTTGTGCTTTTGTAACTGACTTGATTCACTCCACATAATGTCCTCCTGATTCATCCACTTTGTGAAATATTTCCAGTATTCATCATTATTCTTTTGTTGGGTAGTATTCCATTGGATGTATGTACTGCAATTTGCTTATCTTTTCATCTCTTGGCAGACACTTTGGTTGCTTTCAACTCTTTGCACTTTTTGTGAACAATGCTGAAATGAACATTGTTAGGTGTCGAGGTCCTATGTCGGGTCCTAGCCTCGACAAGGAAGTGTGGGTGTCACGAAGAAGGGAGATCTGGCGGCGAAAGGGATAGATACAGAGAGAGATGAAATATATATAAAAAAGACAGACACACAGATATGATGCAAGCTGGCAGGTAGACAGATCTGCAAACGTATTGCCTAGCATTACCCAGCATTGCCCAGCATTGCATGCAGAAATCACTCAACCTCAGCCTTTTATTCTCTTTTTTAGGGAGGGATTTATTACAAAGGAAGGATGTAATTCACAAAGGGAGGATGTCACAAAGGGAGGATGTGATTAAGGTAGGATACAGAACTGAAATGTGATTAATCATTCAAAACAGGAC
>NW_006408554.1:4237777-4247110 GCF_000296735.1 Chrysochloris asiatica | reverse complement strand
TAGTAGAACCCGCCCAGGGTGGGGCTGGGTGGCCCACTAGCTCAGGCACCCCTATAGTCACCAGAATGGAGGTGTACAGACAGCAAGGGACCAATGAACAGCTACCAAAAGAAAAGAATGTCCACACCTTTATCTCAGCAGTTCTCCCAGGCGTCTGTGGCCCCTCCGATCATTCCCCAATGTGGTCTCTTCCAAGATGGCGGCTCCTGGAGCAGCCGAGTGTCCCGGACTAGAAAATAATGGGTTTCTTGCTTCTTCCACAAATTGCCCTAGCTGTAAGCCTTCCAACCTTCTAAATATTCTTTTATATGCGGTTCAGAGTTCTGGGACCATCCCCTGAGCCTGCTTGGTCATGTATTCTGTGTTGTTGTTGGCGGAGCTCTTTGCTACACGTCCACCCAATCCGCCATCTTGTTTGTTCTCCATAAGATATTCTTGGTTTTAATCTTGTCTTTTCATTGTCTGTACACCTGGTGTAAGAGCTCTGATGTGGTGCTGTAGGATAAGTACTAGACTGCAAGGTCAGTTTGAACCACAAAGTCAGTAGTTCAAATCACCTGCTGCTCCTTGGATACCCTAAACAGGGTCACTGTGAGTCAGAATCGACTTGAAGGCACTTAGCAGCAATAACATACCTGAGTTAGAGTTGGCCCTAACTCATGCCTGATTGATAGTAACCACATACACAATGGGATGAGACACTACCCAGTCCTGCACCATCTCCATGTCCAGTGGGGATCTGAAGTTCAATCCATAGAACTTTCACTGGCAGATTTTCAGAAGTAGATCATATGTCCTTTCTTCTCTGCAGTATCACACTATCAGATACATGGTAGTTTGTGCAGGAAGTGCCTTTACTGGAATCATGTCAGTCTCTCTTGTGTTTAGGATAAGAATTCTACCACTGAATCTCCATTGTCTGCCTATTCATTGACTTATTATTGTTGCTGTTAAGTGCCTTTGAGCAACCCAGTATAGGGTTTCCATAGAGCGGCTGGTAAGTTTCAACCACCAACCTTGTGGTTCATTGCTTATCATACAGTGCCACACAAAGACTTCTAATAGACACTTGTTGTTGTGTTGTTTTTAAGTGCCATCGAGTCAGTTCTGACTCATAGTGACCCTGTATAAGTTTTCTGAGGAGCACTGGTGGGTTTGAACCACCAACCTTGAGGTTCAAACTGGCATTGCAGTCCAGTGCATTATCCTGCAGCGCCACAATACACAGCATGGGTGAAGTCAGCACAACCTGTCCAAGGCAAAGAAAGGCGTAGAGAGGTATGCAAGACTAAAGATTAAATTCTATAACATACACAATCCTGCAACAACAATAATGATAAACAATCATTTACAAATGGATACAAAGGTAGATAGGTTTGCTAAGTTGATATGGGAGATCATATGGAAATACACCCATGTGCTTATACAGGTATGGTTGTGGTTATTTCTACATACATATTTATAAGTGCTCCGTATATAACCATATCCATGTTTTGTTGATGTTGTTAAGTGCCATCGAGTCCATTCTAACTGGTAGTGACCCTGTATAGGGTTTTTGAGAAGCAGCTGGTAAGTTTGAACTGCTAGCCTTGCAGTTCAAACCAACCTTGCTGTTCGGTGCCTATTCTGTAGTGTCACACCAGACTCCATTCATTTGTTCACATTCCTTCAAATCCCATTATTTTACCTGTCTCTAGGCATTGTGGGAGGTATAGAGAAAATTTTTGAATTTTCACTTGTATCTGACTGCAGAAGTCTAACTTATATCTAACTGGAGAATGTTTGGGCTTTCTGAAAATGCAAGTGACCAGCAGACAACCATCATCTGGGAGCTGACCCCAGGACACCTTTTATACCTTTGTTCATCATTCCACTCCTTTTCACCTTGGATTGGATGCCATTTTTTCACCATAGAAGTCTGGTTTTGAATTCTTTGGAAGAGAAAAATGCAGTTCTATTGTTCAAATTGCATCAAAGGCAGAACTGTGTGGGGGTGACAAGGACAGGAAAATACAACCCTTTGTAATCATAATGTGGGGGAAAATGTTTGGCTTAATAACAGGTTACAAAAGAGATTCTTAATCTAAAACGATAAAATCTCCTGAATAGAAGCAAGCTGATATCTCAGATAATGAACAAATAAGGTAATATTTATTCATATTGTATACTCTGGGATAGGTCTAACAAGAAACCCTTTCTTGTGTACAATTAATCACATTTATACTTGACAATCCAGAAATGGTGATGAGTCAAGTAAGGAAGGAAGAGAACATCAGAATTGTGTGATACATATCTAGATGAAAAAATATAAGCATTCTTTAGCTGAATTTAACTAAGAAAATGCAGAAACACAAAAGCTTAGTCTATGTAAAAAATTAGTTTTAGTTATCATTAATCATTACTTCCCATATGGTACATGTGTGTGCATACGCACACACAGACACGTTTCTACTAAGTCAAAATCGACCAGGTTTTCTTTGATACAATCTTTATAGGAGTAAATTTCCACACCTTTCTTTTGTCATGATTCTGTGTGGGTTAAGATAGTCAACTTTTATGTAAGTAGTCAAGCACAACCCCCTTGTGCTACCCAGGGATCCTATGTATCTGTTTGTGTGTGTAAGTGTATGTGAACCCTTTTGGTGCAATCAGTTCAGTGCTTAACTACAAACTGAAAGTTGGTAGTTCAAACCCACCCAGCAGTATCCTGGAATATGAAGACAGGCCTGGAAATTTGTTTCCCAAAGAACACAGATTTGAAAACCTTATGAAGCCATTCTCTTCTGCTCACGTGGGGTCACCATAAGTCAGAACCAACTAACAACAATAATATATGTGTGTATGTGTGTGTATATATCTATATTTATGTAAATAGATAGATAGGTAGGTAGGTAGGTAGGTAGATATATATACAGAGAGAGAGAGAGAGAGAGAGAGAGAGAGAGATACTCTATCCCTTTCTCTCTCACACACACAGACATACACACATGTTCTATATTATCCAGAAACACCCGTGTAATGAAAAGGTATCTTTTTTCTTTAAGGAGCTGATTAAGTGGCTCACAACAAAACAGTGTGCTATTTGCTCTTATCCTTAATTTTCCTGATGATTCACCTAGAACATGGCTATCTATCTAGTAACAGCTAAAATTAACAGAACAATTTAGAAAACCCACTGAGCTGAAGTTGCACAGTGCTGACTAAAAGAAGGGAGGAAGATGGGTGACTCAAGGGATTCTTAATGGAATTTCAAACCTTTCATTTCTATGCTTCCTCCATTTATGGATGAGGCATTGTTCTCTTGGATACCCAAAGTGCTTTTTTGGACAACTCGTTATTTCAAATTGAAGAAAGCAGATTGCAGGTGTGGTGTTTCAGGAAAGAGTTGGGACTAGAAGCCAAGTTTCCAGCTTTGAACTTCTGGTGTTTAGAGAGCTGGTATCTTGGGAGCATTCAGAAGTAGCTCAGAGGCTGGTGCATTGCTTGTCTCCACTCTGTTCACTCTGATAGGACTACTCATGGCTGAAAATGCTTATCTAAATCAGCCCCAAAGTCTGAGAATATAATGCCCAGGATGACCCACAGGGCAGATTACAAAACCATTCCAGTGATTCCTCCTAAAGGGCTTGAATGGGAGAGGGAGCACAGAATACCCCTCACACTTAATGAGAAACTCAAAGGCTGACAACTAACCCAGATGGAAGCATCATTTTCTAGGAGATCCCCACCTCTGAAAACTCCTCCAATTCAAATCACAGCTCTCATCTTGGGTGGTAAAAATCTGGAGGAGGAATACTAAGGGGCAATCATAAGCATTGGTACAAAGTTTTACCACTCCACCATCTCCCAACATCTCAGAGAAATGTGGATAGTGGATAGGCATTCAGTGAAATATATTACTTTTAATCTAGTCTTGCTATTGAGGCTGTAAATTCTTTTAATTTGTGGCCATGAGATTCAAGTGGGCACTGCAGCCAGAATGAGACCAAGAAGGAGTTCATGGAGACGTTTATGAGAAGCTGGTGCCTACATAGTTATTCCCTCATTAAGGTCTACAGTCAATATCTGGTGGGGATCCAGGGGAGCAGCAGTCAAGAAGACAAACCCGAGACAGAATAGATAAAAACAAAGCAAGCTGATTCATTCTGGCACCTTCTCTGACAGTAACGACCTTCTGGAGACAGTAGTAGTTGTCTTCCTCTTTTAGTGAACTCTTAACAGGAAACCACAGTGAAGAAAATGATAGGAAATGTAGCTCTCAGCTTAAATTAAATTGCCAATAGCACAATCCAACATAAAAATGATAAGTCAAGTTAGATAAAGAGTAAAAGCTATTCATTAGATTTAGCAATGCTAACCATGACAGAAGTAATTTTTATTGGCATAAATGGAACAATAGTAGAATTGGAATAGGTTGCAAGAGATCAGGTAGAAAAAATATTTTAAGGAATTTTTCGGCATAGAGGAGCAAAGCTATATGGTAACTGGTGTTAATTAGGGCCAATAAAATACTTTTTTAAAGATGGAGTAATAACACATTTGTATTATGATACAAAAGGGCCAAAAGATGAGCCCTGAGGTTGGAAGGCATTCAAAATACAACTGGAGATGAGTGGCTTCCTCAAAGTAGAGTTGACCTTAATGACATGGATGGATCAAAGTTTGGGGGAACCTTCATTCACTGATGGGACATAACTCAAGATGAGAAGAAATAGCTGTAACATTCATTAATAATGAAAACGTGGACTGTACCAGGTATGAATCTAGGAAAATTGAAGGCCATCAAAAATGAAATAGAACCCATGAAGATCAATTGCCTAGGCATTAGTGAGCTGAAGTTGGCAATTTTAAATCTGAAAAATATATGGTTTACAATGCCTGGAATGACAAATTCAAGAAGAATGGTGTCACATTCATTACCAATAAGAGCATTTCAAGATCTATATTGAAGTGCAATGCTATATGTAATATGATAATATTCATATGCTTATAAGGAAGACCAGTTAATAATAGTATCCTTCCCACCAACCACTAAAGCCAAAGATCATGAAATTGAAGAATTCTACCAACTTTTTTGGTCTGAAATTGACCTAATACACAATCAATATGCATTGATAATTACTGATAGTTTTAAGGCAAAAGTTGGAAACAAACATAGAATATTGGTAGTTGGGAAATATGGTTTTGGTGATAGAAATGGTGCTAGGGATCTCGAGAGAACTTTATAATACTAACGACTTATTCATTGAAAATACTTTTTTTTTCAAAACCATAAAAAACAGTTATCTACATGGACCTAACCAGTTGGAATACAAAGGAATAAAACTGACTACATTTGTGGGAAGAAATTATGAAGAAGCTCAATATCATCAGTCAAAACAATACCAGGGGTTTATTGTAGAACTGACCACCAATTGCTCATAGGAAAGTTCAAGCTGAAGTTGAAGAAAATTAAAACAAGTCCATAAGAGCCAAAATATAACCTTAATTTAGACACCATCTCACGAACAGATTTGATTCATTAGACACTAATGATCAAAGACCAGAGGAGTTGTGGGATGACTTCAAGAACATCATAGATGAAGAAAGCATGAGATCATTAAAATGGTAGAAAAGAAATAAAGATAAAGAGGGATGCCAGAAGAGACTCTACAACTTGCTCTCTAGTGCAGAGATGTTAAAGTGAATGGAAGAAATGATGAAGTAAAAAAGCCAAACAGAAAATTTCAAGGCCATTTCCAGAAAACAAAGTGAAGTTTTGTAATGAAATGTGCAAAGACCTGGAATCAGAAAACCGAAAGAGAGGAACACACTCAGCAGTTCTCAAGTTGGAAGAATTCAAGCAAAAAATCAAGCCTGAGGTTTCAATGTTGAAGGGTGCTATGGATGATGGCTCTTTAGGGTAAGCACTGGACCACAAGGATGGCAGTTCTAGCACCAGCAGCTACCTGAAGGAAAGATGAGACTTTCTGCTTCCCAAAATATTTAAAGCCTCAGAAATCCTATTCATGGTCCCTAAGAGTCAGGACCCACTCCATGGCACTTAACAGCAATATAGACAAAATATTGAATTATGAAGGAAATACCAAAAGAAGATGGAAGGAATGTGCAGAGTCACAGTACCAAAAATAATTGGTCATGTTCAATCATTTCAAGAGGTAATATATGATCAAGAACCAATGGTATTGAAGGAAGAAGTCCAAGCTACACTGAAGGCATTAGTGAAAAACAATGCTCCAGGAATTGATGGAATATAAATTGAAATGTTTTAAATAAATGATGCAGTACTGGATGTGCTCACTCATCTATACCAAGAAATTTGGAAGACAGATACCTAGTCAACTGAATCAAGGAGATCCATATTTGTGCCCATTCCAAAGGTGATGCAAAAGAAGGCTGAAATCATCATTGAATAACATCATTAATTCATATGCAAGTAAAATTATGCTGAAGATAATTCAATAATGGTTGCAACAGTACATAGCTAGGGACTTGCCAAAATTCAAGCCAGATTCATAAGAGATCTTGGGACTAGGGATATCATTTCTGACATTAGATGAATCTAAACTGAAAGCAGAAAATATTAGAAAGATGCTTATTTGTATTTATTGACTATTGTGATAGTTAAGGTTTTGTGTCAACTTGACTGGACCAGGATTCTTAGTAGGTTAGCAGTTGAGATGTAGTTATCCCCATGAGCTCTAATATAATGTAATTAACTCTATGATGAGTTCTGTTTTGAGTAGCCAATTAATTGATAGGTTGTTTTCTTGGGGTATGACCTGCTTCCAATATATTAAACACTCAGGAAAAGTTTGTTTGCTTTTTGCTGGGTCTGGATCTTGCATCTAACTCTTCTTCTGACCTCAAGTTCTTTGGAGTTGAGCCAGTGACCTGCCCTCAAGCCTGCCTGGCTACCAGACCTGCCTGCATGCCTGCTGTCTTACCTGCTGATCTTGGTTCATTTGACCAAGACCTGGGACTCTCCTAACTCTACAACTGTGCGAACTTTTTCCTTGATTTAAACATCTCCTTATATGTACATATATCATTTGTACTGGGTTTTCTTCTCTAGAGAAACTAGTCTAAGACAGTTTTATGGAAAGGCATTCAACTGTGTGGATCATAACAAATTATGGATATCATTGCAATAAATGGGAATTCCAGAACATTTAATTGTGCTAATGAGGAACCTGTACATAGTCCAAGAGGTAGTCATTAGAACAGAACAAGGGGATACTGAATGGTTAAAAGTCATGAAAGGTGTGTGCCAAGGTTATAAGCTTTTGCCATATTTATTCAAACTGTATGCTGAACAAATAACCCAAAAAGATGGATTATATGAATTGTATGAAGAAGAATGTGGCATCAGGACTGGAGGAAGACTCATTAACAAATTGTGATGAACAGATGATACAATGTTGCTCAAAGGGATGTGGATTTGAAAACCTTCCTGATTAAAATGAAAGGCTATACCTTTTAGTATGGATTTTACATCAATGTAAATAAAACAAAAACCCCTCACAATAAGACCAATGAATCCGTAATCAGTGCTCATGGAAGCAGCAGTCAAGAAATCTAAGGGCATATTATATTGGGCAAATCTGCGGCAAAAGACTTCTTACAGTGTTTAAGAGCAAAGATATCAGTTTGAAAACTAAGGTGTGCCTGACCCAGGCTGTTGTATTTTCAATAGCCTCATTATGCATGTGGAAGTTGGACAATGAATAAAGAAGACTTTAGAAGAATCAATACATTTAATTATGGTATTAGTGAACAATACTGAAAGTACTGCCAGAAGCACAAACAAATCTGTGTCAGAAGAAGTACAACCAGAATACTCTTTAGAAGCCAGGATGGTGAAATTTTGTCTCTCCTGCCTTGAACATGTTGTCAGCAGGCATCAGTCCTTGGGGAAGGACATCATGCTTGGTAATGTGGAAGGTCAGTGACACAGAGAAAGATGCATAGTGAGGTGGATTAACATATTGGCAGCAAAAATGGGCTCAAACATAACAAAAATTGGGAGGAGGATAGTGTAGGACCAGGTAGTGTTTCATTCTGTTGTGCTTCTGGGTGCTGCGAGTTGGAACCAGTCAACAAGAAGACATTCCTGTCCAGATATCTCTTTATTCAACATTTTCTTCAAGCTTTTATTCTTATTTCACCTTCTGAATGAGGCCTACCTTGGCCATATTTCTAATATTACAATCTAGCCCCACCCTCTGAATCCCCTCATTGTAGTCCTTTTCATCTTTTTCTACAACATTTACTACCTGAGGCATTTATGCTTTCATGGTGGAATTCTCTACTTTCATGCCGAAGGCCTGATTCAGTTCCTGGCTAATTTAGCTCATGTTTATTCACCACCCATTTGTGAAGTCTTACACGTTGCTGTGGTGCTGAATAAGTTTCAGCAGATCTTCCACACTAAAATGGACCAGGAAGAAGTGATCTATGAATGAAAAGAACTCTGTGGATCACAATGGCCTAATTCACAACCAATTATGGGGAGTGCACAGAACCTGGCCACATTCTATTAGATTGTCCACAGGGTTACATTGAGTTTGGGCTGATGTGATAGCAGCTAACAACAACAAAGACAATGGAATTGACTCATTTCTTATATTAATAGTATGCTGACTCTCTCCATCAGTTAGTAAGTGAACTCCATGAGAGTCATTCATTGGAATATCTTAGGTTCCTTAGACTAGTACCTGCCTGGTAGGCAGTTGTAGATATTTGTTGGATGTTTTAGTATATGTAGCTAAATCCTAGTGAATATTCTAAGGATTTATGAATGATGAAGTTAGAAGCTGTTTTTTTTTTGTTCCATGTAAATACATTCCTCTCTATAAATCTCATTAGAGGTGTGTCTTTAAAGCCCCAATAATTTAATTTGAAAGCTAAAGGAAGCACATAGTATTCTGATCCAAGTATTTTGCATTCAATGCAAGGCACATTAACCAAATAAATATTTACAATAACCTTCATTTAATAGTTAATCATTTATTTCATTAAACATTCCCAAAAACATTGTCAGAAAGGCACCATTTTGTTTATTTAACTGCTAAAGGAAATAAATCAGAAGATATAAGTAGCTTATCCAAATTATCATAAAAGAAGTAAATAGTAGAGCCAGTTCTCAGACTTTCTTTACATTTCACTGGAGATATATTATGCTATTAAGTGAAGAAATATCACATGTAGCATCAAATATGGTAATTAAATATGGAAAGAATATTAAATTTTCATATCTGTAGCTTGAGAGTTCTTAATATGCCTCAGAGTTTTAATTAATTGTTTAAATTTATGTATATTCAAGAGCAAAGA
>NW_006408554.1:4236040-4237677 GCF_000296735.1 Chrysochloris asiatica | reverse complement strand
GGACATATTGTCAGGAGGGATGAGTCATTGGAGAAGGATATCGTGTTTGGTAAGGTGGAGGGTCAGAGAAAAAGAGGAAGACCCCAACGAGATGGATTGGCCAGGTGGCAGCATCGATGGACTCAAGCGTGGCAACAGTAGTGAGGTTGGCCCAGGATCAGGCAGTGTTTCATTCTGCTGTGCATAAGGTCGCTATGGGTTGGTACCACCTCAATGGCACCTAACAACAACAACCTGATACCTGACTGTCTATGGACTTGGGTTATACTCATGTAAAAGACAGGGAAGTTTCATGTTCTTGCTGAATTCACATTCTATCCCAACCATATTACCACCTATGGACAGGGAGAATAGTCTAACTACCCATACAAATGCCTACATAATGGCTATCGGCTGTATATCCTTAAATTGCAATGATGTACTTTACACACCTGACTTTAATTGGAAGGAAAGTTATGAGAATTGTAACTGAACTACAACTATAATTGAACTTTGCTAATGATAAACTATTAACTAATCTAGATTCTGTAATTTGACATGCATTAAATTATTTGAAGCTACAATTTTATAATAATAATATGTTATTATTTGCAAAATTACTCTAACTATAGTATAGCCTGCCTCATGTAGACTCATATTAAAAGAACTCTGATTATTCCCAACTCCTATGGTGTGGCGCTGTGGGTTAATGCACTAAACTGCAAAGTCGGTTTGAACTGCAAGGTTGTTGGTTCAAGCTCATCAGTCACTCCTTGGAAAACCGCTACAGGGTTGCTATGGGTCGGAACCAACTCGATGGCACTTAACAACAACAACAATGGTTAAAAGGGGTGCATGATGGCTCAATATGATAAGCACTGGACTGCAAACCACAAGGTCAGCAGTTCAAGCCCATCAGCTGCTCTGTGGGTGAAAGATGAAACTTTCTGCTCCCGCAAAGATTTAAAAAACCTTGGAAACTCTATATGAAGTCTCTGTGAGTCAGACCTGACTCTATAGCACTTAACAGCAATAATAATAGTTAAAAAGAAATTGATTCTTGGCTCAGTGATTCATAATCAAGGGTGATTTTGCCCACCTCTTACCCCAGGGTCATTTGACAATGTATGGAGTCACATCTGGATATGGTGTGGTATTGAAGGATAAGCACTAGACAGCTAACCACAAGGTTGCCTGTTCAAACCCATGAGCCCTTTATAGGGTCACTATGAGTTGGAACTGATTCAATAGCACTCAACAACAATAGCTGGCAACTAGAATCCTGGTGTGGCGCTATAGGTTAAGTGCTGGACTGCTAACTGTGAGGCCGATAATTCAAATCCACTGGTGATGCCTCAGAAACCCTATATAGGTTTGTTAGAGTCGGAACACACTCGACAGCACTTAATAACAACTGGCATCATGTAGGTAGAGTACAGGGATATTGCTAAACATCCTATAATGCACAGTACAACCCCCTTCTGGCCCAAAAGATCAACAGTGCTCAGTTTGAGAAACTCTGTTTTCACTAATATAAGATATTTTGGGGGGTATTTTTTTTTGTGTGTGTGTGTGTGTGTGTGAAAATTTTTTTTCCTTTTTATTATGAATGGAGTAAAGGTTTACAGAGTAGGTCATCAGTTGTTGTTGTTGTTGTT
>NW_006408554.1:4201832-4222430 GCF_000296735.1 Chrysochloris asiatica | reverse complement strand
AATGCTCCTTAGACGCCAAGGTGTCCAGACTTCGTCTCTCATACTTTGGACATATTATCAGGAGGGACGAGTCCCTGGAGAAGGACATCATGCTTGGCAATGTGGAAAGACATTGAAAAAGAGAGAGACCCCATCAAGATGGATTGGCACAATGACAACAACACAGGACTCAAGCATAGCAGTAATTGTGAGGATGGCACAGGATTTCCTGGAGCAACTGAGGTGGTTTGAACTGTGGACCTTATGGTTAGCAATCCAGTGCTTATCCTGCAGCACCACACCAGGACACTTACACACACACATATATATATATGGAGGGTAAACACTGTAGGATAAGCACTGGACAGCTAACCACAAGGGTGGTAGTTCAAACAAACCAGCTCATCTTTAGAAAGATAAGGCTTTCTACACTTTAAGATTTACAGCCTCAGAAATCCTATGTTGTCAATGCCATGAAGTCAGTTATGACTCTTAGCCACCCTGTATAGGGTTTCCCAGGAGCAACTGGTGAGTTTGAACCACTGACATTGCGGTTAACAGTCCACTGTTTATTGTACGGCACTATACAGGGTTATTATGAGTCAAAACTGATTCGACATCACTTAACAACAACATATATAAATGTATCAATGTGATAAACCAAAAACCCACTGCCATCAAGTCAATTTTGACCTATAGTGCCCATAGCATCGGGTTTCTAAGACTATAAATCTTCATGGGAGTAGACAGCCTCATCTTTCTCTAGTGGAGCAGCTGATGTGTTTGAACCTTTGACTTTACAGTTGACAGCTATGCACCTAATTGACAGCTCCACTATAGCTCTTTTGTGCTAAGTGCTAAGCGAATACCTCATTTTGAACCTCTCAAAAATACTATAATCTAGGTATCCCATTTAACAGATGGGATAACTGAGCTTCAAAGAATAAATAATTAATTACAGGGTGAGCCACAATTAGAACCTGGGAGGTGTAACTGAAGTCAGCGAGTCCTAACCATTTCAACATATATTTTCCCTCTTAAATGAATGAATGATAATAGGTTCAATTAACCAGATGAATTGCAAACCATAAGGTCGGCTGTTCAAACCCACCAACTGCTCTTCAAAAACTATATTCAGGTCACTGTGAGTCAGAACTGACACAACAGCACTTAACAGCAGCAGCAGGTAATATTCAGGAGAAAATAAATGATTTCTGAACTACTTTGCATCATTCCTGTAAAGGATAACTATTGATTAAAGTATGTTTGGCCTTCTGCATTGTGACTGGTGGTTGGCCCAGTCTGTCCCTGGGGCGGGCTGACCTGACAAATTTGTGCTGCAGTGGGAGGTGAGTGTCTCCACCCTGACAAAGCTCCTCCTTCTCTTTTTAGCTCCATTCTGACATAAGGTGTTTGGTCTTCACAGACAGGCCTGAGTAGCTCCTTAGAATGGCCATTCTCAATCAACTCTTTGAAACTATATCATCAGAGTAACCTTCTTATTTAAAATATAATAAAAATCCTTCATTGGTTAAGATTTTCCCTGCTCTTTTCCAGCCTTATATCAATTATAGTGTAATATGATAAATTGAAATGGAACAATATGAAGAATGGTTAGGTTATAAATTCAAACTCAGATAGCAGATCCAGTATGTACATGTTAAGAGATGGGTATTTAGAAAAGAAACCTTGGTTTCCATTGGCTCATTTTAAGTGTTTACAGCATTGTCCTCAAAAACAGCATCTAACCATAATTTCTTAGTTCAACATTTAAGGTCATTTAGCCACAGCAGAGCTAGGCAATGGTTTTCATTGTTTCTTTTTGCTGACCTTTTAATACCATGGAGGAGATAGAGAACAGAGAAAAAAATACTGATCTTATGTTTAAGAAATCAAGGTAGTACATGAAATCATGTTTCTGGTTCAAAACTTTTTAATGTGCTTGTGTTGTCTTTAGATGTGCATAGTCAGGCATGTAGGAGTCCTGGTGTGGTGCTGTGGGTTAATACACTGGACTGCACAGTCAGTTTGAACCACATGTCAGCAGTTCAAGCCCATCAGCTGCTCCTCAGAAACCCTATACAGGATTGCTATGGGTCAGGACCGACTCAATAGCACTTAACAACTACAATGGTCAGACATGTGGATCTATGTTTCTTTGAAAAACAAAAGTAAAAAAGGATTTGAAGTATGCAATCAAGGAGATGAGGTGGGACCAAAGAAAGGTGAGATTGGAGAAGGACAAAGTAAACTTATGGTGGTGAGAGGGCCTATGGAGAAGGAAGGCATGGGTTCAGCACTGTTGTTGTTGTTTAGTGCCATCAAGTTGGCTCCGACCCATATCGATGCTGTATAGGGTTTCCAAACAGTGACTGGTGAGCTTGAACTGCTGACTTCCAGGAGTGGCTTCATTTCCAAGTTCAAAGGTGTGAGATACGTTGTCCATACTGACAAACACTCAAGTAATCTAATCTATTCTCATTTTAGCAAGAGTGAAGTTTTCTTTATGTAATTTTGCAAAATTGGGTACCCAACCAAGTAGACACTGGCAGACTCGCCACATGGCCTGCCCACAAACAGTTTTATTCCCCTGTCCTAAAAAAAAAAAGCCCCTCCTCCAGTTCTCCCTCCACTGAGGACCACAAGGTCACATTCTTCTCTCAAGGTCATCCACTAGTCCTTATCTCCAGCATTCTCATTTCAAGTTCGTTTCCCCCTTTCCCCAGGAACCTGTCCTATGTCCTTGATGGTTGTATTCTTATTTTAAAGATCCTTGCTGGTCAAACTAGTTCCTCACCTCTTTTTGTTATCCTAGCCTGCTACCCACAAGATTTCCCTTATTCCATCACTGAAGATGGACCACACCCACAAGAGTTATTTCTCACACAGGGAATCTTAAAATGATAGCCTCAAGAGTTCTTTAGTCTCTATCCATCCAGTAAGTCTGGCCTTTTTCTCTCTTTTTAAGGACTTTTAGCTTTGTTCTGCATTTTTCAGCTCTTCTATTGAGGTTCTTGTATTGTGTCCCCAGTCAGATTAGTCAGTAGTGATAGCTGGGCACCATCTTCTGGACTCAGGCTAGACCCATGGACTAGTTTCTTCTTTGAGTCCTATATTCCTCTATTCATTTCGTTCCAAATGAATAGAGAGTTGTATTTTAGATGGCTGCTCATAAGCTCTTAAGACCCCATATGCTAGTCACCACACAGCTACTGATGCTGCTGCTGTGTGCCATTTAGTTGATTCTGATTCATAATGATTCTCTGGGTGGGCTCAAGCCTCCAACCTTTTAGTTACCAGCTGAGCACTTAGTAATTTGTGCCCACCCAGGGAGTCTGTTTCTTCAATGGTGGTCAGTAAGTTCTAAGAGTTTTCTATGATCCATTTAGGTACCAATGATTTCCACATCAGCCCTTCACATTTGCCCAGAGCACCTAGATGAAAGGCTTGGTGATCTGTTTCCAGTAAACTAGCCTTTGAACACCTGTGGAATAGTTTTACTCTGACATGTGTGAATTGGTTTGCCATAAGTCAGAATTGACTCGATGGCAATTTTTTTTGCTTATTTATGTATTGATTTAGGAAACAGAGGAGTCAATATTTGGACTGAGGCCAGAGTGAAGGAGTTAAAGCTAACACTGAATTGAAAAGGATCATTCAGTGGGTAGAAAACCTCATTTTCAGTGGTTCTTGGGCTATTCCTTGAAAGGTGGGATTGAGTTATTTAACATGACTAGAACTTGTTATGAAATGCAAAATTTAACCTTTGACATAATGGGAAGGTTTTAGACTATAGCCCCTAAACACTACTGTATGTATATATTAAAAAGTTTACTTACATAAGAAAACAACTTGTATAATAAATTTCTCTCTTTCTATTTGCCACCAGTCAGGGATTTTAATGAAACTTTTATTTTATTAAGTCAGTTGATGTTTGCTATTAAACTTCATCTCCAGAAAACATTTACCAAGATTTTACTGCATTGTGCAGAAATCATTGAGCAATATCATTAATGTAGCATGCAAGTAAAATTTTACTAAGATAATTCAAAATCGACTGCAATAATACATTGACAGGGAACTGCCAGAGGTTCAAGTTATTCTGTTTAGGTCAGTAGATCCATGCCATCATCAGCACTCGCCATAGAAGCAGCAATCAAGAAATCAAACAATGTATTGCACTAGGCAAATCTGCTGCACAAGACCTCTTTAAAGTGTTCAATAGAAAATATGTCAGCTTGAGGACTAAGGTGCACCTGACCCAAGCCATGGTATTTTTCAATAGCCTCATATGCATGTGAAAGTTGGATGATGAATAAGGAAAACCATAGAATAATTGATGTGTTTGAGTTATGCTCTTGGAGAAGAGTATTAAAAGTACCATGGACTGTCAGAAGAACAAACAAATCTGTGTTGGAAGATGTACAGCTAGATTGTTCCTTAGAAGCCAGGATAGCTGACTTCATCTCTCATCCTTAGGACATATTATCAGGAGGGACCAGCCTTGGGAGAAAGACATTTTGCTTGGTAAAATGGAGGGTCAGCGAAAAAGAGGAATACCCTCAATGAGGTAGATTGCTACAGTGGCAACAGCAATGGGCTCAAGGGCAACAATGATTATGAGGAAGGTACAAGACTAGACTGTTTCACTGTGTTGTGCATAGGGTCGCTATGAGTTGGAAGTGACTTGGCAGCACTTAACAACAACATTTGGGGTAGTGCATCCTTTCATCAATTCAATTGGTCTACCAGGTGTGACTTAATCCAATTATAGTCTGAATCCTGTCAGCTCTGTAAAAGCAGTTTGATTTTTATTGTATTTTTCAAGTGCCAGAAGTTTGTTTTAATTCAGTTTTGATCACACCCATCTGACACCTGTTGACTCATTTTCTCTCTGTGCCTGTGACTTAATAGACATTACACTAGACACTAGTAGTTACATTATCTGACTTGTTAAGGAAGATTTTTTTTTTATTATAAATGGCTCAAAATCATTTAAGTGTATACTTTAGAATGTGAAAAAAGTAATTTTCTAATATATATTTTAGAAATATGCAGGTTATTGGAAAGAATATGAAGAAACCACATGAAGTTGCTACTGTGTCCACAGTCTTCTTTGTCAGGGTAAGGAGCTGAGGTCTAAGATACACTTTTTCCTTATTTGCCTCTGGCAAAATATGTCATGGTGTATTCCTAGGATCAAATAGTTCTCTAACATTTACATTTTTCCTTTCAACTGATTAACAGGTGAAGCTGCTATCAAGTCCTTGAATAAATATTTCTTACATAAGTGGAGTTGATTTACTGGGACTCTTTAAAATCAAGTCTCCTAAGGGCCCTCACAGCTAAATTTTCCTCAGAAGCATCGTCGTTGATGCTGATTATCCCACTTCAACCTAGAAATCTATAGCACAAGAGAATTCTGTATTCATTTTATGTAAATCTACCTGTTTCTTTATAAGCCATTTGGGTAAGCCAACATATACTGAGATGGAATAAATAACAGAATGTATCCGATTTTCTTTCTAATTAGCTTCTGAAAGTTAAGTTAACAAGTGACACATTCCAGGACTCAATTTCCAGAGAAGTGAGCTGAGGGGACTTGATAAAGGTTAGCCTAACTAAATGACCTCCACAAACAGCAGTAGTGTATCTTCCATAAGGCAAAAACATACCTGCCACCTCTTGTGGGGTAAGAGGTGAGAAAGGCTGGACGCCTGGTCACAGAGAGCTAGAAGATATAGCGGATCTGGATGTTACATTTATCTTTTCGTTGATTCCATTCTTGTAGTTTGTAGAAGATGGATTACAATAAAATATGGTACTAAGCCAATAGAAGAATTGTAATCTTTATACATACTTCAATATGGAAGCACTGGAAGACATTATGTTGAGTGAAATAAGCCAATCACGTGCAAATGGACAGATATTATATCACCACCCTTATATAAAAACACAAGAAAAGGCAAATACATAGAGACCAAAGTTTATTAGTGCTAGAATTGTTGTTGTTAAGTGCCTTTGATTTGGTTCCAACCCAAAGCAACCCTGTATAGGGTTTCCAAGGAGCAGCTGATGAGCTTGAACCGCCAACCTTGCAGATCAAACCGACTTTGCAGTCCAGTGCATTAACCCACAGCACCACACCAGGACTCCAACAGGAGTAGGAGGAGGGAGTAAACCAGGGGGTTAACAGTGGGGACAATAACACTCGGATTGTTGCAACTACCGTCAGTAAATTGACCACCTATAAAAATTGAATTGGCAAAGCTTCTGTGATAGAAAACAGTTATTTTTATAGCAGTGGACAAAAAATAATAATAATAATTGTGGAGGTTGCTTATGTACAACTGAAAACTGTAGAACTTAGTTTCTTGGTTTGGAGGTTTAGGGTCATGGAACATCACATTACTCTCAACAGAGAGAAACTGAAAGCATTCCCTATGCAAATTAGAGAGATGCAGATCAAAACAACAATGAGATATCATCTCACTCAAGCATTAATATTCTTGTTAAGTGCCATCGAGTTGATTCTGATCCATAGCGACCCTGTATAAGGTTTCCAGGGAGCAACTGGTGAGCTTAAACCACTGACCTTGTGGTTCAAACAACTTTGCAGACCAGCACATTAGCCCACAGTGTCACACCAGAACTCCTCTCAAGTATTAATAGCAAAGTTCAAAGGAACAGAAAACAATAAATGTTTCCAAGGAGCCACTGGTGTGTTTGAGCTGTCAACCTTACAGTTAATAGTCCAGTGCTTATCTTATGGCACAACACCAGGACTCCAATATAAAAGTTGGAGAATATTTGTACTTGGATATTTATTTACCTTTGCTTTAAACCCATCTATTAATGTGGTAGAGCATGCAGGGAACCAAATGTTGAAAACTTCATAGACAATACCAAACACCTTGAGACAAATTGCTGGACATGGGTGCTCAGGACCATAGTCTCAGAGGACACCATAGTCAATTGGCATAGCCACAAAGACAATGTTTATATTCTGCTTTGATAAGTAGTAACTGGGATCTTTAAAGCTCATGAGCAACCATCTAAGGTACAACCATTGGTCTCTCCACATGTGAAAGAAAGAAGGGTAATAAAAATAGAAGGCAGTTAGCATCAATTAGTCCAGTGGTGTAATGGAACAGGAGAGCATCAGTCTCCATGACTCGGAGACCAGAACTAGATGATGCCAGATACCACCACCAACTGCTGCAGAAGGGGTTTTGAGTAGAGTGGGAGACAACGTGGAATAAAACTCAAAATTAAAAAAAAACAAAAAACAAAAAAAACCTGGGGCTACTGGTCAGAAAGAAACTGGAGAAACATGAGACTATGGCCTTTTTCTATGGTTAATACTTATTTGTTCATGGTTTCTCTTTTCAGGAGGGTTGTCATCTTCCTTTGATAATCATCAAGATGTTCAGCACCCTCTCATGCCACTGGCCACTCATGACTCCCACACTTGGTCCAGCCTAAACTGTGACTTTCACTTCCAATATGACTGACAACAGGAATGACCTTATCTTTGGTAAGATACAATCTCTCCTCAGTCTTGTTTTAACAATAAGCATATAACAAGAATTCCACATGAGCTGTTACAGCGTCATGTACACTTGATAATATCCTTTTCCCTTTCCCCTTTTCTCACTGTTATGCTTCCAGAATCACCTGCTGGACAACTCCTCTTCTATCCCATCAATATCCCTAGTCCCTCTTCACACAAAAGTTTTCATTACAAAGATTTCATGTAAAGCTTTTACCCAGTTATTTGAGTAATCAGCATTTTCACCTCTGGTAAAATTGTCACTCTGGTAAATTTAAATAGAAAAACTTAGAAACAAAAAGACATTTCCATGAGTCAAATCTGACTCATTATGACCTTATAAATTTTCCAAGACCATAGTCTTTACAGACACAGACTGCCACAGCTTTCTCCAACTGGTGGGTTCAAATTTTCAACCTTATGGTTGCCGTCAAGTGCATAACCAGTTCACCACAAGATAATTACAATGTTAAAAAGAGAAGTGGACAGTTTTTTGTTTTGATGAACAAATCTTAAGAAGTATAACAAGCCATATGAAATATGTCCACTATACATTATTCTCTGTAGGTCATAAAGATAACCTTACCAGAAGAAAGCATAAAGCAATAAATAAATATGCAGACTGTGTTCCATGTCTTTTGTAAGAACAGAGAGGGAGAAAAGAATGAAAAAGAAAACCTGAATTTCTACTGGATGTTCTTGTACCTCACTACTTGCCATACTCTCAATGAATTTGACACTGACACTCACTGCTCTGATCTATGTATGTGACCACAAATCTTAAATACTCCCTGTCAGAGGAGTCCTTAACTCAGACCAGTAGTCTAGAGTTGAAGGAATCGTCATAGTAGAATATATATGGTTGTATGAATTTGGTGTTGTTAAGTACAGTTGAGTCGGTTTTGACTCATAGAGACCCTGTATAGGGTTTCTAAGGAGCTGCTTGTGGGTTTGAATTGCTGACATTGTGGTTAGCTGTCCAGTGTTTTTCCTACAGTACCACAATAAAATGTTTTTTAAATGGGCCTAGTAATCATTTATAATAGCATGAATTCTGTGGTGATATAGGTTGCAAGTTCTAAGCAAATTATTTTCGAAAAAGCTTTATGGGTATAAATTGTTCTTAAATTCAGTGCAACGTGTATTTTTTTTAAGATTGGTTTTCAACTCTTAGCTTATTACTTTGCATCTCAAATTCTTTGGTTTATTTTAAAGTTGAACTCTACATGCTCTCTACCCTTAATTCATATAAAGATAGATAAATCACAGGAAAAGTCTATCATCTATGTAATAATAAACTCTTTAAAGGTAAATTTCATTTTCCACTGCAGGAAATGGTATTATATTGGGGAATATTTTATTGCATATTTTGTAGTGAAGCTCTCTCTATTCTTAGAGAAAAAAAATGAACAAAAAAACAGTTCTTTAGATATAAATATTTCATTCTCTTATAATGCACTTTATTTTTTATTATGGAGATCGTATTGGTCCCTTTAGAAAACTATAAAGAACATAGAAAATTCCAAAGAAGAAAACAAACATCACATATAATTCTTTCCCACCATGAACATTCTGATCTATATTTTATGACTCTCCTGTGATGACAACAACAACTCTGCTTTCTATGGGTGTTTGTTTAATACAGAATCCATTGGTTACTAATGATAAAAAAAAAAAAACCACTTCAAGAAAAATTTAGTGTTTACATAAAGTACATTGGGGTATTCTATAGAACTCAAAGGTAGCTGAACCTCAAAAAGGACTAATACTGGAAATTGGAAGGCAAGCAAGAACTTAGGGAGAAAGGACTAGCTACATCCTTCTCTCTTTGTGTAACCTGGTTTTCCTTGTTTGGTTATGCAAATTACCAAACAAGGCCACCCAATATGTCTCACTTCTTCATGCTCCATTAAGAGAAAAGCCCATGTTCCTGAGAGTTGATCTGTTTTCCTGAGCTTGTGCCTAGTCCACCCTTGTTCCAGTCACCTCTGGGGGCAGTCACATAGAATAATAAGACTTCTATGTGCTCACCTGTTAGTGGGTAATAAGTAATTTCTCAGAGAAAGAGGATCATTGTCCTCTGGACAGATACCCTCAAAGGTAACTACTAATAACACTACGGAAACACAAAACACCTATAAAACCGTGTAAACATTATTGAGATCATCCTAAATATGAAGGTTTATAACCTATCGGTTTTGTTTTTTTGCCAAGCATTCCAATATAAAGATCTCTTCTAAATGACTATAATTGCATCAGATCATCTTTTCAGTGTTTATATGCTATCCCTTCTAATGGATGAACCATATGTTTGTTCTTCAAAAATTAGAGAATGAATAATTAACTCATTCTTACTGTCTTGTCAAAAATAATGCATAAATAGATATCTTTGTAAAATAATTTTAGCCTTCATATTGGATTACTCCCAAAGGAAGGAGTCTTAATTGTGGTAATACTAGAAACACAGACATTAAGGACCTTAATGCATATTGTCAAATTGTTTTCCAAAAAGGTTGTTCTTACAGCAATGTTTGTAAGTTCTATTTTTGAAGAATGTACATTTAATAATTTAGTCTCTATCCAGAGGTATTTCTTTTAATGAACTATGTCATTGTATCAGAACAATTTTACTAATGCTATACAATTTATCCTGGTAAATTTATTAAACTAGGGACCAACAAATATTGCTTCTTCCTTACATTGGGTGCAGCTATCATGTACTCAGAGGTCCAGTGTCTCTCGCCTGACAACCAGGGACCACTGGACATTACAGACTGGTTGGGTGCTACCCTTCTGACTTTAAAATGGGGCATGGGTGAAAGAAGGCTTTTTGTTTTGTTTTCATAAAATAACAGTAATAATACAAAAATACAAGAAGGTTTATTTATTATATTGTGAAATACATAGGATATGTGTATATAAGAAAAGTGTCAAATTTTCTTTAGGTTACATTCATATGTAAATTATGCTTATCTAATATTTGGTATGGAGTCCTGGTGTGGCGCTGTGGGTTAATGCGTCAGGCTACAAAGCCGTTTGAACTGTAAGGTCGGTGTAGACCTCTTTATTGTTGGCTGAAATTGAGTTATGGGGGTGAGTTCATTTCCAGGTTTAAAGGGCGACTCGTCTCCCTTGAAGGCCATAGTCTCTGGGAAGCCTACCAGTCTCTATCTGACCTGTAAGCCTGGTCTTTTTTCTGTAATTTTGAGTTTTGTTCCACATTTTTCTCCCACTTTACCCAGGCCCTTCTATTGTGATCCCTTTCAGAGCAGTTCTAAGTGGTAGTCAGACACTATCTATTTCTGATCTCAGTGTTATGGAGGCCAAGGTCCATGTAGTCCATTAGTTCATTGAACTAGTTGTTTATACACATCTTTTGTTTTCTTCACTCTTCTTTGTCTGTATTGGGAGTGACCAATCATTGAACCTTAGATGGCCACTCACAAAGACTCCAGCCACAGTCTTTTAAGACTTCAGCTGATTCTCATCAAAGTAGGATATAAAACGTTGTCATTGTAGACTATGTTATTCCAATTGACCTTGATGTCCCTGGGACTATGGTCCTGGGAACTCAGTCTTGATGACTCATTCCCTCAAGTTGTTTGGTCATGCTAAAAAGTTTTCAGAACTTTGCCCCATGATTTACTATACGAATATATTTATCTTCATGAATATAATGTAATCCCATTCTCCTCACTATGCCTGCTCAGTGTCCATGTCTAGCTATACATACACTTCTAGATTATTGCTATGACAAGATTATATATATATGTTGTTGTTGTTGTTATGTGCCATCAAGTCGGTTCCGACCCATAGCGACTCTGTATAGGGTTTCCGAGGGTGTAAATCTTTACGGGAGTAGAAAGCCTCATCTTTCTCCCGCGGAGCAGCTGGTAGTTTCGAACCGCTGACCTTAAGGTTCGCAGCTCGATTCGTAACCACTGTTGCCATTAACTCTTGTATTCCTCCCAGTGTGTTCCTTTGCCTTCATCATTTTTTGCTGATCTCTGTTATTATCTTTTGCCTTCCTCTTAACCAAGTTAATATGTGTCTATCCTCTAGTTAATGATTTATCTTCCTTTCCTTTCTCACCTCTGGTAACCATCAAATAGTGTTTCTTTCTGTGTGAAAACCTCTTCTTTTTCTTTTTCAGTGATGATGCTCACCAAATCTTTTTTTCTGCCCCCCCCCCCTTTCTGCCTCCCTTTCTTTCTTTATTACTTTCTTTCTTTCTAGTGTGGCACTGTGGGTTAATGTGCTGGACTGCAAAGTCATTTGAACTACAAAGTCAGGGGTTCAAGCTCACCAGCAGCTCCTTGGAAACCTTATATAGAGTCACTATTGATCAGAACCAACATGATGGTACTTAACAACAAACAACAACAACAGTGTCCCTTAGTCTCAGGTACATAACTCTTTTATCTATCTATCTATCTATCTATCATCTATATAGGAACCCTGGTGGCACTGTAAGATAAGTACTGGATTCCTAACCTCAAGGTCCACAATTAAAACCCACCATGGGAGAATGATGAGGCTTTCTGCTCCTACACTGATGTATAGCCTTGGACCTCAGAAACCCTCTACAGATTCACTAAGAGTTAGAATCACTGCTTTAGCAGTGGGTTTGATTTTTGGTTTAGCTAGCTAGCTAGCTCTTTATTTATTTTGCCTTTCCCTTCACCCAAGTTCATATGTGTCTACTCTCTAGTTAATAATTTTTAAATAATAGTTATTGACTTTTATAATAGTGGTCTCATACAATATTTGCCCTTTTGTGATTAACTTATTTCACTCAACATAATATTTTCCATGTTCATCCATTTTATGAGATGTTTTGTTATTCTTTAATGTTACATATATTGTGTGTATGTACCATAGTTTGTTCATATATTCATCTTTGATGAGTATTTAGATTGTTTACATCTTTTTGGTGCTGTGAATTGTTGTTGTTGTTAAGTGCTGTCGAGTCAGTTCTGACTCATAGAGACACTGTATAGGGTTTCCAAGGAGCAGCTGGTAGGTTTGAACTGACAACCTTGTGGTTTGCAGTCCAGTGCTGATCTTGCAGTGTCACACCATGAGAGAGCTGTGATTATATCTGTATGTATTCATGTCACGATTGGCAAAGTGGCAGCATGTCACGATTGGCAAAGTGGCAAAGATAAATTATCCCATCTATCAACCTACAAAGTGGCAAAGTGGCAAAGTGGCAGTGTCACACCATGAGAGAGCTGTGATTATATCTGTATGTATTCGTGTCACGATTGGCAAAGTGGCAAGCATGGCAACAATTGTGAGGTTGGCCCAGGATCGGGAGTATTTCATTCTGTTGTGCATAGGGTCGCTATGAGTTGGTACCGACTCAATGGCACCTAACAACAACAGAGGAAAGAGTATTCTGTTTGACACATATATTTGGGAAATGATGACTGAGAATAAATAATGTCAAACTAGCTATTTTAATCAAGAGAACATTAAGGTTGGTACCAAGAGAGAGGAACCAACAGGTTGGAGGAAGCCTGGAATAGGTATCAACTCAAAAACCTGCAGGGATCAAGCAGGTGAAGTGAGTGAGTGGAGAATGTTTGGGGTGTGAGCTAAAGCTGAAGAGAAAGTACTCGTCCTCTGTAAAGTGTCTGCTCTTCAGCTTCAAGCAGTGCTAGCAGAATAAAGAAATGGGGGCACTGCGATTCAAAATATTTTTAGAAGAAACCAGAAAGTTGCAGTTTTATAGGAGATCTCTGAATTCTTTAATTTTTTCTCAATGTTTTAAAACTGAGTGCAGGACAAACAGGTCTATGGTCAAGATGCTGCCACAAGTTTGTGACCTCTGACCTAGAGAAGCATGAAAACTGCAGGGTAGTCACTTACTTGGATCTTATCTTGGTTTTTATCATTACAGACCTAGTCTTTCTGGAAACATTTAGATTTTTCAAGGGAAAGGCCAGTTGCCAGTCAGACAAATATTGAACTGGTTAGAAGACCCCAAAAGGAACACTGTTGTTCACAAGAAGCAAGATCTCTAGAAAAGAATTTCTAACAAGTGAATGGAGACACTCCATTTTATAACCAAGAAATGCTGAGTGTTGTCCCATTCCTATACAAAGAGTACATGCTCTATGGATGAGTGAGCATATGAAACAATGTGGTCAGGTAATTGATCTCACTGACTAACACCAGCAAAGTAGAATTCTCTAATTCTTTATAATGTATCATTTCAGCGTGTAGATGAGCGTCAGAGGAGACATCAATATGTGACGTTCAGATCTAAAAATAAAACCAAGCCCTAGGTAATGTTGTCTTTTAGATTCCATTTCCTCTTCATGTTTCTGTCAGCCAAGTCCTAGGATCATCATAAATCTGATTACAAAAACAAAACCCTCAGTCTAGGAAGCAACACTGACTGTTGAAGTGCAGTGAGGTAGAAATTCATGAAGATGTCTATTTTGTCTGATCTTTCTTCGATAAAGATAAATTATCCCATCTATCAACCTACAAAGAATCGCTATGAGTCGGAACCATCTCAACAGCACACAGCAACAATGGTTATCTAACAAAGCCATGGAGTTACATATGAAGCCTACACAATCCAACGTTGATTCATTACATATGACTTCTCTAAATGCAGGGAAGCAAACCCCACCCCATGAATTTGCCTGTCAGCTCCTAGCCCCAAAGAAGCTTTTCTGCTTCACTTACTAGTCAACTCCTAACATACTATCATCTGCCACTGGTGATGTGGAGGTCATGCTGAATAAGAAATCTGTTCTCAAGGATATATATCAAGTTGAAAAAAAAGAACAAAAGACAGAAAACAAAACAAAAACAACAGATAGTAGCTAATCAATTGCTTCTGACATGTGGCAATCCTGAGTGTGCAGACTAGCACTGTACCCTATAGGTTTGGGTAGTAGTTGAGCCTCTAACCATTTATGGTGCTCAGAGACTGTCTTAAGATGTGAACTCACATCTCAAGCTACAACTGTATCCCTTTACTTCCCTGGCAGTATCTTAGCAGAACAGTCAACATGCAAACTTTTCCAATAGATTGGAACCAGTTCTTGGTGTGGGAGTAGCTGCCTTC
This sequence comes from Chrysochloris asiatica, assembly GCF_000296735.1. Lineage (NCBI taxonomy): Eukaryota > Metazoa > Chordata > Mammalia > Afrosoricida > Chrysochloridae > Chrysochloris > Chrysochloris asiatica. The sequence continues at coordinate 4,207,812 of NW_006408554.1, read as the reverse complement.
CTTCTTCAACACTACATGCTCAGTGAATTTGGATGCAGGACACAGAGTTTAGCATACATGTGCAATACATATACCAACATGTACATGGTCCTGAATTAGATGTCTGTATGAATTCTAAGAAAAGTACTCAAGTGCAGGTGGATTACGCTTGAGGGTCCTTTTTTTATTTTGGACTTCTGGTGTGGTGTTGCCAGTAAATGCGGTAAACTGCAAAGGCATTTTGGGCCATAAAGGCCGGCAGCTCCAACTCACCAGCTGCTCCTCAGAAACCCTTTACAGGGACTTCGTATAGGATCCCAACTTGATGGCACTTAGCAACAATAACAATATATGAAATATTTCATTACCAAAATATAGAGGTGAGGTCTTAGTCTCTAAGCTCTCACATGACCTTAACAAATCAAAATTAGAAGAATTCTCAAAGAAAATGATACTTAATGAGATATTACTATACAAAAGAAAAGCTATTATTATAAAGCTTTTACTATATGTCAAGAAGAGTGTTTTTTAAGTGCATTTTCTCCTTTAATTTCACATGAGCCCTGGGAGTAAGTGGAGCATAGTCATTAAACACACACCTCTGGCATTAAACAGCTTGGGTCAAATCCTAACATGCATGATATTAAACATATTACATGTTATTTTTTACAGTTTAACACACTGAGCCTAAATATCTGTATTTGTAGCGGGCTTTCTGTAAGTTTAAATGAGACAAAACAGATAATGACTTAGCTCAGTGTTTATTATTGTTGTTGTTAGGTGCCTTCCTATCAGTTCCAACTCACAATGATACTACGCACAGCAGAATGAAACACTTCCCAGTCCTGGGCCATCTCACAATTGTTATTATGTTTGAGCCAATTGTTGCTGCCACTGTGTCACTCCATTTTGTCAAGGGTCTTCCCCTTTTTGGCTGACTCTCCATTTTACCAAGCATGATGTCCTTCTCTAGGGAATGATCCTTCTTGACAACATGTTCAAAGTCTGAGAGTTGAAATCTTGCCATGCTCGCTTCTAAGGAACATTCTAGATATAGTTCTTCCAAGACAGATTTGATTTGTTTTTCTGGAAATTCATGATACTTTTTACAAATCACCATAAGTCAAATGAATTTACTCTTCTCCATGACAATGCACATGCTAATTCTCTGAGGGTAGCAAGAGCTGTCTTATGAGAATTTCATTGTGAATGCTTACCACATTCACCCCACAGCCTGATCTTGCCCGTTCATACTTCATTTTGTTCGCCAAACTCAAAGAACATTTAAAAAGAACACACTTTTGATCTCTTGAGGCTGTCCACACTGCCATTTTGACATGGTGTAAATTGAGTCAGAATTCTACAGAGAAGAGTTAGAGAGATGAAGACATCACTTTGAGAAGCTTGCAGGCCTAGATGGAGGATATGTTGAGAAACAATAGTGTCACAATGTGATGTTTTTGATTATTAAAGATGTCTATGATTTTATAGCAATACCTTTTGACTTCTCTGATATTTAAGTTTTTAGTGGTCCCAATTATCTATTTTCTCTTTTATCATTTGTGCATTTTTAGGTTTGTTTGATAGGCTATTTATTCTGAAAACTAAGTTCCTTTGTTTTGATCCTGTATTATCTTCCAAGAAATTTAATAGTTTTAGCTTTAACATTTCAGATTATTTTATATTTTCTGGCATTATCACCAAATTCTATGATTGCATAGTGTTGAGTCCTGGTATGGTGCTATATAGGATAAGTAATGTACTACTAACTGCAAGGTTGACAGTTCAAACCCACCAGCCACTACTTCAAAACCTTATACAGAGTTGCTGTGAGTCAGAACTGACTAGATGGAACACAACAACAGAGTGTTGAGGGCTTTTATTTTCAAATAACCTAAAGTTATTAATGATACCCCAGGAAGCCTGAATCCCAGAGAAACATGATTCATGAAGATAAAGTATTAAAAGACCTTTGAAAGTAATACAATCCAGCCTTCCATGTCAAGTCATTTTCCCCTCTGCAGTTTACCTGAAAGAGAGCCACCAGTCTCCTTGGAATGTTTTCTGGAAGGAAGAAATTGTAAACTTACACAGGATCACTCTCCATTGGTGTGTAATTCTCAAGAGAACTTTCCTTATCCTTAACATTCCTATGTTTATTTGAGTATTAAGTTCTCTCAGAAAAATTCAAATTTCTAGATATTCATGTACTGGATAAGGGGTTCTTTCTTCTAAAAGTATCCAATGGCTTCTCTTCAGGTGAAGAGATTGATAGGAGCCTTCTCAAGGAATCAGGGTGACCCTATGTGTCACAGAACAGTTCCATAGAATTTCCTTGATTTCATTCTTTACAGAAGCAGATCTTTAGTCCTTTCCTCTCAGATACCACTAGAGGTGGTTATGTGCTGTTGAGTTGATTCCAACACATCGGGAATCAGGTATAGTGTTTCCAAGGCTGTAGATTTTTACAGGAGCAAAAAGCTTTATCTTTCTCCTGAGGAGTAGCTGGTAGATTCAAACTTCTTATTGTTGTTTGGTGTCATCAAGTCAGTAGCCATTCATAGTGATCCTATGCACAGCAGAACGAAACACTGCCTGATCTTGGGCCAGCCTCACAATTTACGCTACATTTGAGCCCATTGCTGTCACCACTGTACCAATCCATCTAGTTGGGGGTCTCCCTCGTTTTCTCTGACCCTCTACTTTACCAAACATGATATTCTTCTCCAGAGACTGGTCCCTCTTGACAATACATCCAAAGTATGAGAAATTAAATCTGGCCATCCTGGTTTCTAAGAAGCACTCTGGCTGTGCTTCTTCCAACACAGATTTGTTGACCATGGTACTTTCAATATTCTCCTCCAACACCATAACTCAAATGTATCAATTATTCTACAGTCTTCCTTATTCACTGTCCAACTTTCACATGCATATAAGATTATTGAAAATACCATGGCTAGGGTCAGGTGCACCCTAGTCCTCAAACTGACATATTTGCTCTTGAACACTTAACAGAGGTCCTGTGTAGCAGATTTGCCTAATTAATATGTCATTTGATTTCTTGACTGTTGCATCCATGAGTGTTAATGGTTGATCTGAGCAAAATGAAGTCTTTGACAACTTCAATCTTTTCTCCATTTGGTCCAGTGGTGAGAATTTTTGTCTTCTTTATATTGAGGTGCAACCCACACCAAAGGCTGTGGTCTCTGATTTTCATCTGTAAGTATTTTAAGTCCTCTTCACTTTCAGCAAGCAAGGTTGTATCATCAGCATAATAACCAACCTCTAGGCTAGTTGTTATTGTTTTTGTTAGATGTCATTGAGTCTGTTCTGATTTATAGTGACTCTGTATAGGGTTTCCAAGGAACAACTGGTAGATTTGAGCCACTGACCTTGTGGTTAATAGTCCAATGATTACCCTAGAGTGACACACCAGGATACTTGTGCCACTTAGGACATCGTCATAAGTCAGAATCAATGTCTTTCTCAAGGAGTAATGCTTTCCTTCTTCCAAAGTCCATAAATTGAACCACTGGCCATGAAATATCCAGTGCAATATCTCTGGAAAATCCAGTTGCTCCCAAACTCTCCTATCTTTTTTCTCTGAGTGAAGTCATCTTGGAAGGGTGGAGGTCACGTGACCCTAAGTGCTCTTGGGAGCAATGTTTAATCTATAAAAGGCAGCTATCTCATATTAAGTTTCAGCCACTATGCTCTGTGAGATATGACCATGACCCTCACATTTTAAATTATAGTGGATTTGAATTACGTAATTCTGAGCTAAATATTCCCTTCAGACATGAAGTTGGCTCTCCTGACTCCTTGAGATCAGGGTATTTTCGGAGAGTTGTTTTTCTATTTTCAATGATAGATTTGTGCTGATCAGTTCAGCTCCTTCTGTACTTAACAGAATAAATTAGTCAGACCATGGATTTTGGTCAGAAACACAGTCTGTGAGTATAACAAAAATAAAGGTAAATCTATCTTTGGCAACCTGACCCTTCTAATACAAGAAATTTTATGAATTTACATAGGATATAAAATATACAATGTTAATTTAGTTTTGTACTCTAAAGGTAATTCCATTGAGGATGTCGTAACAATGGAGACTGTGAGTCCTAAATGGAACAGATTAATCAACCATTTAGGAGGCACAATCGGTTTATAATCTCATCTCACTCCATACAATAAAATACATTAGAAAGAAATTGAGGAGCTAACCATAAAATTAAATATGTGTAAAACAGGAGCAAATATATATCAAGCATTTAAGAGAAGAGATGTCTAAATGTGGAAGCAATAGGAAACATTAAAAAACAAAGAATGAAAGATTTAGCTATGTAAAAGTTTTAAATGGCACTGTAGGATATCATCAATAATACCAGTGATGGTAAGAATTTGGTACAAATAGTTCTTATATACTGCAAGAGGGGTATAGACGGTTACCACTCTTTTGGAAAGCTATTTGTCAAATTATTTTAAGAACTCTGAAAATACTCATATACTTTGACCTAGTTATTATTCTGGGTACCTAGTCAAAAGGAAGAATTTTATGTCCAAAAGAAATTTAAAGACAAAGATTTTTATAATGTCGTTAGTTAATTGTTGTGTGAAAAATTGGGAGAAACTAAAGTATTCAGATTAAAGAAAAAATATTGTTCCTCCATTTACTTAAATATTATGTTGTTATTAAAGATAATTTTAATAAAAATGTGATACAGAACAAAAAATTGAAATCTAAATTTACATATATATTAACATAAATGTTGTTTTTTAAGTGCTGTTGAGTTGCTTCCAACTCATAGCAACCCTGTATATGATTTCCAGGAAGTGACTGGTGGATTTGAACTACCAACCTTGTGGTTAGCAGTCCAAAGCTTATCCTATATTGCCACATCAGGACTTATTATGTAATACATTAGCTACACTTAGAAATATTTCTGAATGGAAATGTTAACAGAAGTGGTGTTTGGGTAGAGCGACTATGGTAATGGTTTTCTGGTTCTTAATAATTCACTTTCTTCAAAACAGTTGTTGTTTAAGTGCTGTTGAATCGACTCTGACCCATAGCGACCCTGTATAGGGTTTCCAAGGAGCAGCTGGTGAGCTTGAACAACTGACTTTGCAGTTCAAACAACTTTGCAGTCTGATGCATTAGCCTACAGTGCCACACTCAAAACAGTAAGCAGGTATACATTCCTATACCTGATTAATGAGTTCTGCTGTTAAACCCAAGGTGAAAGATTTTGTCCACCCAGAGGTGCCTTGGAAGAACCAAGGCCTACGTTTGAAAAACCAGATTCCGAAAGCCCATGGATCACCAGGAGTGTGAGTTGACTTGATAACTGGTTGCCACTGGTTTTGGATTTAGTCAACTTGCTTTAGCTAATGACGTGTGAGCAGACATGGCATGCACTCTAACCCAGGAGAAGCTCTGAATGGAGGTGGCTGTGCTTCTGTCTCTGTCATAACAACAGGACATCCAGATAGGGGCTCTTCCTTTAGCCTGTGTGTTAGAATGAGAACACAAAGAGCAAACCACAGCCCACCTACAACATGATGGGGAAATAAATGTTTCTGTTACTGTAGGGACTTCTGGTGTGGTGCTGTAGGATCAGTACAGGACTTTGAACCACAAGTTGGCCCTTCAAACTCTGTATAGGGTCACTATGAGTTGGAACTGACTTGTAACAATATGTCAGTAGGGTTTGGGCATAGTTACTTCTGTGGTGGTGGTGGTGGTTATGTGCCGTGGAGTCGGTTCCAACTCATAGCGACTGAACCTGTACATGGTTTCCGAGGCTGTAAATCTTTATGGGAGCAGAAAGCCTCATCTTTCTCCCGTGGAACAGCTGGTAGTTTCAAACTGCTGACCTTGCTATTCACAGCCCAATTCATAACTACTACGCTACCACAGTTACTTCTGTAAGAGCGGACAAATATAGAAATGTTGAAAGTTTCTTCTTTTGGACTATGAACACAAGGTCGGCAGTTCAAGTCC
>NW_006408554.1:4181498-4201627 GCF_000296735.1 Chrysochloris asiatica | reverse complement strand
AAAAAAAAAAAAACAACCCTAGAGAAAACTGGAAATGGTTATGTTTAAATATGATGGAGCGCTGTTTTTGAGAGTCCTGAGAAATTATTATGACTTGTTCTGAGTATTTTTTTTTAATCTCAGTTATATTAAATAGCTCTTTTTTTTGCAGTCTTAAACCCAGTATACTCTCAATTTTATTCTTGAAAATGGGGGACAGGAGGAAGCCATTTGGTATGATTGACAATGGCCCAGATTCAGGAACCATTTGTTGTTTGTAAGTGTTATGGCATCAGTATCAATTCATAGCGACCCAGTATAGGGTTTCTAAGGCTTTAAATCTTTGGGAGGAGCAGAAAGCTTCTTCTTTCTCCTGCAGAGCTGTTGGTGAGCTCTCCAAAGTGTATTCTCAAGGAGCCCTGAGAGCTATGAGGCTTTCTGCTCCCATAACCATTTGTTGTTGTTGTTGTTGTTAAGTGCCGTCGAGTCGTTCTGACCTATAGCAACTTTGTATAAGGTTGTATATTTCTGAGGAGCAGCTGGTGTGTTTGAACCACCAATCTTACAGTTCAAACTGACTTTGAAGTCCAGCACATTATCCTACAGCACCACACCAGTACAGTTTTGTAAACCCTGTACAGGGTTGTTATGAATCAGAATAGTCACACAACCACTACCTCCAAAGTATATTACTAGCCCATTTTTATTCTTTCCAGTTAATGTTCTCCTCATAACCTCAGAATAACAGCAATCAGCTGTACCACCATTATGCTAGTGTAACTACAGTGGTTTGGTCTACTGGCAGGGTTCTGGTATGGCACTCAACTGTGGGTCTGTTGGAACCTCAACGTCCATGGTTCAAACTTACCAGCCTCTCATTTGCAAATGCATACAGAATTGTTATGGGTTGGAACCTACTCGACAGCACTTAACAACTACAGGGGTAATAGCAAAGAAACCCTAATATTTGAAGTACAGAAAATAGTACATAATAGATGTTGTTGTTATTGTGTGCCATGGAGTTGGGTCTGACACTTAGCGACCCTGTACAGGGTTTCCGAGGCTATAAATCTTTACAGGAGCAGAAAGCCTCATCTTTCTCCCATGAAGCAGTGGCTAGTTTCGAACTGCTGATGGTGAGATTAGCAGCCTGATTCGTAAGCACTACGCTAGATGCATATAATACTGAAAGTGTTCTTTGGAGATAGTACTTCTTTTATTCACGAGAATAAGAACCTGTCTGTAAACTCATTACTGTTAACAGCATATGTAAAACAGTGTAGAGATTATATTTTAGGGAAATAAAGAGAGGTAGAAAACTTTGGGATTTTTTTCTCTGACCCTGAATCCTGAAAAGATGATTAGAACTGGACCACTGTATACTTGGTTTGTTATCATTTGATTCTAATTAATTTTGAAATGAATACAATTATTCAAGAAAATGTTATTTGGTATCGACATATATGATCCCATGTATCTGACGAGGTACCAAGGATACAATAGAGAATGAGACAATTATTGCTTCTGTCTTTCCAGACATTTCAGAAAATTATGTGAACCTGCCTTCATCAATCATATTGTCCAGTGGAAAAGATATTTAATTAGCTGGGGGCAGGGGGAAAGTTTGCAACGAATGGACAAAGGAGCCTTGGTGGTACTGCAATTAAGTGCTTAGTCATTAACCATAAAGTTGGTAGTTCAAACCTACTATCCCTCCACAAGAGAAAGATGTGTCAGCTGGCTTACGAGATTACAGCCTTGGAAACCTTGTGAGGCAGTTCTTTATTGCTTTACAGAATGACTATGAGTCAGAACTGATTTGATTGCAACGTGTTTGGTTTGGTCTTTTTATTAGAGGACAAAGGCACCCGGCAGTACAAATGGTGAAATATTTAATGTTAACTGCAAGATTGATGGGTCAAACCTACCAGTAGCTTTCTAGAAGAAAGATTTGGCAAACAAACCCTACAGAGCAGTTTTCTACTCTCATATAGGGTTGCTAGGAGTTGGAATGAACTTGTTAACCCTTATCAACAGCACCATGGGTCCAGCTGTTATGCTATGAAGTACTAAATCCTGACAGCAACCATATCAGTGAGCTTGAAACTGGATCCTTTTCTAGATAAGTCTTTTTTTCTAAAATAAGTAAATAAATACATAAAACAACTTTTTATTGTGAATAGAGTGAATATTTATGATAAGATCATCAGTTTATATTCAACAAATCATACACTTTGTTTCATCTCAATGATTTCAGTCCCCTCCATGCAATAACAGTTGTCCCACTTCCTCCCTGTGGTTACCCATTTACAAATATCCTGCTTCAAAATTTATGTATTTGTGGGATATATAAATACATATATATCCCACTCTTCCTCCTATACCCATTCAATCTATGGTCTATCCATGAGTCTACACACAGAACACTGTTGTTCCAATGTTGGATAGATATCACTGTTTACCTCTATCCCCTTTAGCTATTACATACCTTTCTATGTCTTCACTGTCTTCATTATTCTTCTGCCAACCTCCCTCTTCTTGTATATTGTTACCAGAGTTAACATGTGTCTACTCTCTAGTCAGTGAATTACTCTCCCCTCCCTTCACTCCTGATAACCAACAAAGAAATTTTCTTTTAGTATGAAAACCTTTTCTTGAGTTTTTTCAATATTGATCTCATACAGTATTTGTCCTTTTGTGATTAACTTATTTCACTCAGCATGAAACCATGTAATAATGTTATAATGTGTTTCAAGATTCGTCATTATTACTCGACTTTGCATAGTATTCCATTGTGTGTACTTACCAAAGTTGGTATATCCACTCTTCCATTGATGGGCATTTAGAGTGTCTCCATCCTTTTGCTATTGTGAACACCGGCGTGCATCGTCATGTCCTGGGTCTTATTTCTTGTGGATATATAACCAAGTAGAGGGATTGTACTTTCAGAGAGGTGCCATATTGTTGTCTACAGTGATTGAACCATTAGAAGTCCCACCAACAATGTAGGAGGGTTCTAGTCTCTCCAACTATCACTAGCATTTGTGTGTTGTTGTTTTTTTAAACTTTGCTATTAATGTTGGTGTGAGATGATATCTCATGTTGTTTTGATTTGAATCTCTCTGATAGCTCATGATTGTGAACATATTTTCATGTTTGTGGGCTGCCTGAATGTCTTCTTTGATGAAGTGTCTGTTGATGTGCTGTGGCCCATTTTTTAATTACGTTGTTTGTCTTTTTCTTGTAGATGTGACATAGTTTTCTATAAATGTTAGAAATTAGTTCCATGTCTGATGTTTTTGCAAGTATTTTTCCCAAGTCTGTCGGCTCCCTTTTCACTCTTTTGACAAAATCTTTTGATGCACTTTAAGTGTCCAGTTTATATGATGTCACAATCATTTGTTTTGTCTTCTGCTGTTTGTGTCCATTGAGTAATATTTTATAGTGTAGTTATGCCATGTATTAGAGCCCCTAAATTTGTCCCCATTTTTGCATTGATTTCTTCATAGTTCTAGGTTTTACATTTAGGCCTTTAATCCACATTGAGTTTGTTTTAGTATCCAGTATGAGATATGGGTCTTGTTTCATTCTTCTGAAAATGGATTTCCAGTTTTTCCAGCACAATTTGTTAAAGAGACTGTCTCTTCCCCATTTAATGAGTTTCGTCTCTTTGTCAATGATCAGCAGACTGTATGTGGATGGACTTACTTCTGGGTTCTCAATTCTATTTCATTAATCTATCATTCATTACACAAGCACCAGGCTGTTTTGACCACCTTGGTTCTGAAGCAAATTTTGAGATCAGGGAGTGAGAGACCTTCAACTTTGTTCTTCTTCTTAAGTAGTACTTTGCTTAGTCAAGGTCTCTCTTTTTACCCCCATGTAAAATCGGTGATCATTTTTTCTATCTCTTTTAAGAATTATATTGGAAATTGGGTTGGGATTGTGCTATATCTATAGATTGCTTTGGATAGTGTTGACGTTTTCCCAACGCTAAGTCTTCCTATTGATGAACATAGTATATTCTTATACTTTTATAAGTCTCTTTTGGTTTCTTGCAGTAGAGTCTTTTAGTTTTCTTTGTATAGTTCTTTTGTTTCTCTGGTTAGATTTATTCCTAAGTATTTCATTTTTTGGTTGGCTATTATAAATAATATGGACTACTGGTGTGACACTGTAGGATCAGCACTGGGCTGCAAACCACAAGGTTGGCAGTTCAAACCCACTAGCTGTTCCTTAGAAATCCTATACAGGGTCACTTTGAGTCAGAATTCAATGACACTTAACAACAACAACATTATAAATGGCATTGTTTTCCTAATTCCCTTTTCAGAGCTGTCTTTATTAGTGTAGAGGAATCCAACTGATTTTTGTATATTGATCATGTATGCTGCCACTCTGCTGAATCTTTCAAAGAGTTACAATAATTTCCATACTGAATCTTTGGGATTTTCTATGTATTGTTGTGTTGTTGTCAAATGCTGTCGAGTCGATTCCAACCCATAGAGACCCTGTATAGGGTTTCCAAGGAGCAGCTGGTGAGCTTGAACCGCCGACCTTACAGTTCAAATGGCTTTGCAGTCTGGCGCATTAACCCACAGCACCACACCAGGACTCCAGTTTCTATGTATGGTGGTGGTTGTGTGCCGTGGAGTCGGTTCCGACTCATAGCAACCCTGTACAGGGTTTCCAAGGCTGTAAATCTTTACGGGAGCAGAACGCCTCATCTTTCTCCCGTGGAACCACTGGTAGTTTCGAACTGCTCACTTTGCAGTTCACAGCCAAATTCGTAACCACTACGCTATAGGGTCATAAAATCTACAATAGAGTTTTACGTCTTCTTTGCCAATTTGGATGCCTTTAATTTCCCTTTCTTGCCTTATAGCTTTGGTGAAGACTTCCAACACACTATGAGTAGGTATGGTGATAAAGGGCATTCAAATAAGTCTTGATGTGACTGTAGTGCTAATATTTTAATTGCAGCCCATGAGAGACCCTGAGCCTGAGGACTCAGCTAAGTCATGCTTAGTCACATTCTTGACTCCCAGAAGTTATGGGATAATGTTTGATCTTTTAAAGTGCTGTGTTTTGGGATTTGTTATTCTGAAAGAAATAACTAAGACAGTTACCAAGAAGGTCACTCCAGTTCTCCTGCCATGCCCCAGTCTTGTGAGTATCTGGTGGGAGCCCATGGAGAAGACCTTGTGGGTGAGTGTGGACTTCATGTCATGCATTCCTGGGATCCTAAACTGCCATGCTATCGCACACTCTACCTTTAGGTCTTATTTTATGGTAGCCTCCTCTTCATCTAATATTCTGCCATAGGTGCTGCATCTCTCCTTGGAGTAGTTGTCACCCTTTGGAATTCAGTTCATTTTGTTGCCTTGAAAACTTAGCACTCTAATATGCCCAAAAGAACTTATGATTTTGCCTAATTTCCCTCATTGTTAGTGGACAGTGGCATTCCCTTGAGCTTTCTAAATCCTAGTAAGAGGTAAGACCCATCCCATTTGTTTCTTAACATGTAAAGTCTTCTGATGCTCCCTACAACCTAATGCTTTTAACTAGGGCTGGATATATATTTATTCAAAATTATCTGGGAAGTTCTTTTCACCATTCCTTCAATGAGACCATGTAGAAATCTCAGGATGACACGGTATCAGAAAACCAGGAGCATGGCATGGCATGGATCCATGGTGTTGTTAATTTTAGTGCTGTTATGCTGACTACAAAAGGTTGTGGTCATTCTCTGGCTCCACTATCGGCTTTGTGTCTGTGTTCTTCCAGCAGCCTCAGAGATGCTTTCATTTCCTCCTCTCCTATGATCACAGAGTTGACATCCTGTAACATCTCCCATTTGGGGACCTGAGTTCCTAAGGGACACCCGGCTCTGCTGTGACCACATCTCCCTTCGTCTCTCCAGTTAGGGGAAAGTCCAGACTTCTTTCCAGTTCAGTTAAGTCACTTCCACATGCCTCTTTCTCTCTTTCACTAAATTCCTCTTCATCAAGAAAAAGAAGAGAGAGAGGCTTTCTAATAAAACTCTCTCCTGTCTCTCTAGTACACCACAGCATAGACCCCGCTATGGGCCTTTAGGAACATAACACCAGACTCCATCAGAATGAGAGTGGATAATGATGATGTTGCCAAATTATCTACAGTACTCTGGTAGCGTAGTGGTTATGAATTGGGCTGCAAACCTCAAGGTCATCAGTTCAAAACTACCAGCTGTTCCACAGGATAAAGATAAGGCTTTCTGCTCTGGTAAAGTTTATAGCCTCAGAAACCCTATGCAGGGTCACTATGAGTCAGAACCGACTCCACAGCACATAACCACCACCAGTAATAAATCTGGCTACCCATGACTTAAGAATCTAGTTACCAAATTCTAAGAATTTAACTTTCCTGGGATGCATTCCTGGGATCATAACTGCCATGCTATCGCATACTCTACCTTCAGGATTTATTTATGGTATTAAGACTTACAACTTAATGTACAACCAAGAAATATGATGCTTGTCATGGTCTTGTGGGGCTCCACTTAATTTGCATAAAAAAGGAAACCTACGAATCAGAGAATGAACTGGTCTACAGGAGTCCTCTTGTGATGCTGTAGGATAAGCACTGGCAAAAGACACTTTGGGTTTTGGTTAAGGTTATGGCCTTTGAGACAGGGAGACTATTCTGGATTATTCAAGTTGGCCTAATCTAATTACCTAAAATAAGCAAACAGCCAAATTCTGTACCATCCACTCAATTCCAATTCATGGTGAGCCCATGTTTCAGTTCCTGTTTCAAGGTTGAGCTGTGCTCTGTAGGGTTTGCAATGGTTGTCATCATCAGGCCTTTCTTGTGCAACTTATGGGTGGATTGCAATCACCTAGGTTTCATTTAGTAGTTCAGCACAAACTGCTTCCATCTGTCAGGAAACTAATCTAGTCACCAAACACCAAAACTAAAGCCATTACCCTCAAGTCAACTACTGCTTAGAATTTTCTTGGCTATAATCTTCATGGAAACAGATCACCAGGTCTTTGTTCCCTGGTGCTGTTGGGTTCAAACTGCCCAATTTTAGTTATCAGCAGAGAGCAAACGGAGCTACTCAGAGTGTCAGTGTGGAATCCTCACGGGGTCTTTTGAAGGAATGCAGTAGTTCCTGGCATCCCATCAGACATGACTGACGTCCCACAGAGAAGAAGCAACCCAAGTCCTTTCTATGACGGTTCTTAGCTTCTCAAACAATCTGATGGGAAGAACCTGATTAATTTCTTTTCCATTGTATCATGAACCAATGTTTTTCAATGTTCTTTGAGTTTGGGGAACAAAATGAAATCTGAAGAGGCACGATCCGGGCTATAGAATGAACAGGTAAAGGTTACCCGATGAAATTCTCATAGGACTGCCCTTGCTGTCCTCAAAGCATGAACAGGTGCATTGTAATGGTGGGGTGAGTGTGTGTGTTGGGGGGTGGGGGGTGGGGATTCTTGGTATAAGTTTTCTGATCTTTTCGCCACCGATGCAGGTTTTAATTTTCTTAAAACTTCTTCCAAACAAGCTCATATGGTAATGTTGTTGTTCTTGTTAAGTACCATTGAGTCGATTCCGACCCATAGCAACCCTGTATAGGGTTTCCAAGAAGCAGCTGGTGAACTTGAACAGCCAACTTTGCAGTTTAAACGACTTTGTAGTCTGACCCATTAACCCACAGCACCACAGCAGGATTTATGGTAATACTGTGTCCTAAAATCTATCAAGATTGATGGCGATGTTCATGTGCCATGGAATCAGTTCCAATCCATAGTGACCGTGTATAGGGTTTCCGAGGCTGTAAATCTTTACAGGAGCAGAAAGTCTCATTTTTCTCCCACAGAGCAGCTGGTAGTTTCAAACTGCTGATCTTGAGATTAGCAGCATGACAGGTAACCACTACACTACCAGAGCTTGGAATTGTAAAAAACAGTAGCCATAACCTTCTGAATTGACCTCTCTGACTTGAATTTAACTGGTCCAGCAGATCCCCTCAGAAGCTGTTTTTTGTATTGGATCTTTTTTAAAGACACCCTGAGGAGACTAGGAGTCCTGGTGTGGCACTGTGGGTTAATGTGCTGGACTGCAAAGTCGGTTTGAACCACAAGGTCAGCGGTTCAACAGGTTCAGTGGTTCAAGGAAACCCTATACAGGATTGCTATGGGTAGGAACTGACTTGACAGCACTTAACAACAACAAGGAAACTAGGATGGACTCCTGGTGTGGTGCTTCAGGATAAGCACTGGACTTCGAACCACAAACTCAGCAGTTCAAACCCACCAGCCGTGCCTCCTCAGAAACCCTATACAGAGTCACTAAGAGTCAGAGCCAACTTGACGGCACGTAACAGTAACAATGAGATGAGGAGCCCTGGTGGCATAGTGGGTTACTCTTGGGCTGCTAAGACCAAGTCAGCAGTTTGAATCTACCAGCAATACTGTGGCGGAAAGGTGAGGCTTTCTGTTCCCATAAAGATGTACAGACCACACCCTTTGGTATGTATTGCATCTCATTGTAAAGAAAACAAAAATCCTCACCATTGGACCAATAAGCAACATTCTTATGAACAGAGAAAAGATTGAAGTTGTCAGGGACTTCATTCTTCTTGGATCAACTATCAACACTCATGGAAGCAGCAGTCAAGAAATCAAACAACTTATTGCATTATGCAAATTTGCTGAACAAGACCTTTTTAAAGCATTGAAGAGCAAAGATGTCAGCTTGAGGACTAAGGTGTGCCTGACCCAAGCCATACCTGGCTGCTCCTCAGCCTCACCTCCCTGTGGAATGATACCCCTTCTCCTGGTCCCCATTTCCAATTCCAATTTCAGTATCTCTCAGAGAGGCTTTTAACTGTTTTACCAAAAATAGTTTTTTCTCTTAGTCTCATTCTCACACCACTGTTTAATTACTTCAGGGCACCCATTACACTCTACCCCCACCTTCCCAGCCTCCTCTCCCCCACTTGCTTGTTTTTATTGTTGGTTGGTTGTTTACTCCCTTACCAGAATGTAAGCTCCATGTAGCTGGAACCATGTCCAATGTGCCCACTATTACATTATTTCTAACTAGAATGAAGACTGCTATGTGTTCCTATTGCTGTTGAATACTGTGGAGTCAGTTCCAACTTATAGTGACCCTGCATAGGGTTTCCAAGAAATGGATGGTGGATTTGAACCACCGACCTTTTGATTAGCAGTTTAGTGCTTACCCTAAAAGTAAAAGCTGAAAGTATTATGTGCTAATGGACTAAATGAATAAATGAAACAGTACCCTCAAGGACTGGATATTAGTTGTGATTTTGAAAATATACTCACTGGAATGTGCTATGATTATTTTTCTAAAAATTCATTTTATTATTCATTGTGTTGATGGAACTTGAAATTTCCCTTATTATAATCTTGAAATGCCAAAGCTGTTGTGGGAGCAGGTTGTTCCCTTTACATATATTTAAACTGTAATGCAACTATGAATATATACGTATTTTAAATTCGGTATTTTGCAAGCACAACCATAAATCCCTCATAAGTTTCTAATTTCCAATTTCAAGCATTCTGAGACTAGATGATTTAGTGTGTTCCAGTCATCTATGAGGTACATTGTCCCATTTTCCCCTCTTTTTCTTTAATCTTGACCCTGTATAGAGTTGTATTCAACATAAAATATAGGCAATAGTTTTATAAAATATACAGCATTTTCATTTCAACACTGGCTACAATTTAACTTTATTAAGATTCCTTGCTGTTTTCAAGGAACACTAATGTAAATTCAAATGAGTTTTAAAAATATTTCACAAAAGCCCATTACAACACCACACACTTTTTTCCTGAATTTCGTTTCCCATTACTGGTGATAACCACCAGACTATTTTTATATAAATCAAAGCTCTCTCCTTTTCAGTCAGACGCTTTTCCAGTCTCGTATGCACTGTGCTGTCTCAGGTCATTGATTATGACCCTGTGGTACTTTATCATGAAAAAGGATTTATGACTTGACACGAGCAAAGTTTTTCCCGTGGACCTTATAGAAGCTTTGTTACTGAAACTATGTTTAAGAAAGGGAGCTTGTATTAAAATCATGTGATGTTAGACAAATTTCAAAAGGAAAGGGAATTTTACAAGAACAAATCTTACCTGATGCTTGATTTCAAATCACAGCAGAAACCTCAAAGCTAACAAACAAATTATGGTAGCAGGGGATAAATTCCTTTCAAAATATTCCACTCGTATGGCACTGTGGGTTAATGCGCCAGACTGCAAAGACATTTGAACTGCTCCTTTCAAAATATTCCACTGATGTGGCACTGGGTTAATGCTCCAGACTGCAAAGCTGTTTGAACTGCAAGATCAGCAGTTCAAGTTCACCAGCTGCTCCTCAGAAACCCTATACAGGGTTGCTATGGGTTGGAATCAACTCAACAGCATTTAACAAAAATAACAACAAGTATGTTGTAGATCTCAGTTTCATTTAATTATTTAGTTATTTTAATAGCTTTGCAAATTTGCTATTGTTGTTAAGTGCCATGGAGTCAGATGGGAGAGACAAAATCAAGTTGGAGGAGAAATTGTTTGATTCAAGAACATCTTATGTATTTATACTTCAACTCTTTTACCTGAAATCCTCTTCTATCCCAAAATGACTTAGCCATTAAATTATTACTTTATTTTAAATTTGAGCAATAATGTGAACCAACTGAATTCAGGTATGACTACCACTTTAATTAATAGTTTCCAAGAAGCTAAAGTTACCGAAAGACAATGCCACTTATTATTTTAGAACAGGAAAAAGTACCTTAGTTTGGATTTATTATATATTTTAGATGACTTAGCTTTGTCAAAATTCATTACAATGGCCTTTGTTTCTGAGAAATGTTTTCAAATTTGAGTGTTATAAAAACCAAACCCCAGAGTTGTTTTGGTTATTATAACATACACATGGTCGCTGAGTTGATGTGACTCACAGCCTTACAGGACAGAACAGAACTGCCCCGAAGGGTTTCCTGATTACCTCGAAGGGAGCAGACTGCCACATCTTTCTGGTGTGGAGCCACTGGTGGGTTCAAAGTGTCAACCCTTTGATTAGCAGCCAAGTAGTTAACCACTGCCCCACCATGGAAATGTACTGAGTATTATAACAGTAGATTGCAATGATTTGAAATGTAGCAGCTTATAACAAAGGGGTGGTTTCTTTTTTCCTGTCCTCCAAAGGAGCTCTGATAGCGTAGTGATTACAAATCGGGCTGTGAACCTTCAGGTCAGCAGTTCAAAACTACCAGCTGTTCTGCAGGAGAAAGATGAGGCTTTCTACTCCCGTAAAGATTTACAGCCTCGGAAACCCTGTACAGGGTTGCTATGAGTTAGAACCAACTCCACGGCACATAACAACAACAACAAAGAACCTTACACAAATCTAAAAAATGTTGAAACCAGAGTGTTTAATTTTGTAAGACTCCTATAAGACATCATTGGATTTTTTAATTTTGTATATTTTAAGCAGTTGCTGATTTCCAAAAAGAAAAGCTTGCCCTTGTAATAATATGGGAGTTTTGACGTCCAATTCTAGCATGGGTTTTTTTTTTTTTTATTCCCAAGAGTCCACTGTTGTTGTTGTTAAGTGCAGTTGGGTCTGTTTCAACTCATAGCAATCCTATAAAGCATTTTCCAGGAGTGGCTGGTGAGTTTGAGCTGCCGACCTTGCAGTTCAAACTGACCTTGAGGTTGAGTGCTTATCCTACAGCACCACACCAGGACTCCACTAATGTATTTTAGATACATGTGACAAATCCTGGATTTACCACAAATTGGAGTTGCTCATTCTTTCTTCCCATCTCTCCCAATATAATACCTGTGTTCATATTGTAAGAATGATCAAAAGAAATGCCACATTGTCCTTTTCTGATGTCATTGTTCAATTGCCTAAGAATCAATATTTTGAAAATATTTTTGACACAGTAGTTTCCTTTACCATTATTACTTTAATATTATAAATAAAATCACTGGCATAGAAGAAATACGACTTTGTGTTTATTGTTGTTAAGTGCCATCAAGTCAATTCTGACTTGGAGTGACCCTGTATAGGGTTTCCGAGGAGTGACTGATGACTTTGAACTGCAGACCTTACAGTTCAAACCCAACCTTTGGTCAAGTGTTTACCCTGCAGCGCCACACCAGGACTTGGTATTAACAAAATATACCATTTCAAGATCTTTGTTGAAGTCTAATGTTGTCTATGATAGAATAATATCCATATGCCTAGAATGAAAACCAGTTAGTACCATTATTATTTAAAGTTATACACCAAACACTAAAGCCAGTGATAATGAAATTGAAAAATTCTACCAACATCTTCAGTCTGAAATTGATCAAACATGCAATCAAGATGTATTGATAATTACTGGTGATTGGAATGCAAAGACTGGAAACCAAGGAGAAGGATCAGTAGTTGGAAAACATGGTCTCGGTGATAGAAATGATGCTGAAGGTCGTATGATGGAATTTTGCAAAACCAATAAGTTATACATTGCAAATGCTTCCCCCACCCCCAAACACACACAATTATGAGGTTTATTAGGGAGGTTAACAGGTTACAATTTAGGGTATGAGATGCGTACAGTTTGTCCAGTCAGGATAACCTCTACTCAGCTAGAGGCAGAACTCTCTCAGCCCAGCCAGTGTTATAAAGCTCTTTTAAGGCTGCTGATAAATGCCCACAGGACACTCCACTCTGTTGTAAACCACAGTCCAGAGACACTCAGCTCTAACTCCGTGAGTCAGCAAACTTAGCTCCCCAATTAAGTGCCTGGAGCCATCCCACTCCACTTGCTTCCTGGATGATGAGGTCCACTGTTTGGTGGGAGTTACAAAAACTATGGCTTTTGTACATTACCAATTCAACAAGGAACCTTGGAAATGAAGTGGTTAGGAGTTGGGCAGGTAACTAAAAGGTCAGCAGTTCAAATCTACCAGCCACTCCCTGGTAGAAAGATGAGGCTTTCTGCTCCCATAATGATTTATAGCCATGGAAATACTGTACAGGGTCACTCTAAGTCAGAACTGACTCCACAGCACACAACCACCATGACCACCATCACCATGAATTCCATGGCACCTAATGACAACAGGCAGAATGGCAGCAGGTCACTAACACTCAAGGCATGACTGTGTTGGTGTCTGACTCCCTCACGTTTCTGTGTGATTTTGGATAAATTACTCAATTTAACTTAAATTCACATTCCTCTTATACTAAATAAAAACAGTAATGTTTGTCCTAACTGCTCCATGAAGTAGATTTTTCTTTCTTCAAAAATCACGTGAAAAATACTGGGAGCTCTCCTTTTGAATTAAAATTTTTATCTACAGCAAATGCTTTTTTTAAACAACATGAAAAATGATTATACACATGGACTTCATCAGATGGAATATACAGAAATCAAATTGAGTAAATCTGTGGAAACAGATGGTGGAAAAGCTACTACATATTATCACCTAAGGCCAGGGGCAGACTGTGGACTAGACCATCAATTGATCATATGCAAATTCAGGCTGAAGCTGAAGAAAATTAAAACAAGTTCACAAGAGCCAAATTATGACCTTGAACATATTCAGAAATCATCTGAAGAACAGATTTGATGCATTAGACACTAATTACTGAAATCCAGAAGAGTTGTGGGATGACATCAAGAACAGCATACAGGAAGAAACAAGAGGACATTAAGAAGACAAGAAAGAAGGAAAATACCAAAATGGATGTCAGAGAGACTCTGAAGTTTGCTCTCCAGTGTAAAGATGCTACAGCAAATGGAAGAAATGAAGAGGTAAAAGAGCTGAACAGAAAATTGCAAAGGTCAGCTCAAGAAGTCAAAGTAAAATATTCTAATGAAATGTGCAAAGATCTGGAGTTAGACAATGATAAGGGAAGAATACACTCAGCATTTCTCAAGCTGAAAAAAAAGTGAGTTAAAATTCAAGCCTCAACTTGCAATACTGAATAATTCTTTAAACAAAATACTGAATGATGCAGAAAGCATCAAAAGAATATGGAAGGAATACACAAAGGCACTGTACCAAAAAGAAATGGTCAACTTTCAACAATTTTAAGAGGCAGCATATGATCAAGAGCCAATAATACTGAAGGGTCATGAAATAAAATATGCAGAGATGAGTGCCATAGCTACTGGAGGTGCCTGGAGCCAATGTCAGACTAGTTTAAAAGGAAGGCTGATCTTGGGCCTATTGAAATCCACCCTTCCAGATCCCCAAGGCCATATGCATATTAATAGGGTTAGTCCAATGAAGAAGAAAAGATTGAAATTCAGTGTTTTTCAAAGGGTTATGTGTTTGACTCCCTTTTGGATGCTGGTTTCTCCATTATTGTAAAATAAACATATGCTTGATTGAATTTGCTAAAAGAGTTGTTAGAATTTGCCTGAATACAATAGGCTTTTTGCCACCCTTAATCTGCCACCATTCATCTGCCAGTTTGTCATACTGTGGTGACTTGCTGTTATGCCAGAAGCTATGCCACTGGTATTTTAAGAGCAGCAGGGACTCCCATGTTGGATAGATTTCAGCAGAGATTCCTGACTCTGACAGATTAGGAAGAAAGAGGGGCAGACCACTCCTGAATGGATAGCCATTGAAAACCTTATGAATAGCAATGGGACATTGCTTGACATAGTACCCGTAGATAGCCTCTCAAGTTGGAAGACATTCAAAATGCAACTGGGGAAGAGCTGCCTCCTCAAAGTAGAATTGACTTTTTTGACGTGATGGAGAAAAAGTTTTTGAGACCCTCATTTGTTTATGGGGCATAACTCAAAATGAAAAGAAAAAGCTTCAAACATCAATTAATAATGAGAACACACAGGAACACCTTAGTCCTCAAGCTGATATCTTTGCTCTTCAAAACTTTAAAAAGGTTTTGTGCAGCACATTTGCCTAATGCAATACGACCTTTGATTTCTTGACTGCTGCTTCCATGAGTAGTGATCGGTGATCCAAGAAGAATGAAGTCCTTGACAACTTCAATCTTTTCTCCATTGATAAGAATGATGTTTTTTGGTCCAGTGCTGAGGATTTTTTTTCTTTACACTGAGATGCAATCCATACCAAAGGCTCTGCTCTTTGATCTTCATCAGTAAATATTTTAAGTCCTCTTCATTTTCAGCAAGCAATGTTGTATCATCTGCATATCGTAGGTTGTTAATGAGTCTTCCTCCAAGCATGATGCCATGCTTTTCTTCATGGAACCCAGCTTCTTGGATTATTTGTTCAGCATACAGGTTGAATAAGTATGGTGAAAGAATACAACCCTGTCGAACACCTTTCTTGATTTTAAACCATTCAGTGTTCCCATGTTCTGTTAGAACAACTGCCTCTTGTTCCAGGTACAGATTCCTCATGAGCACAATTAAGAGTTCAGGAATACTGATACTTCACAATGTTGTGCATAGCTTGTCATGATCCATATAATCCAAAGTCTTTGTGCAGTCAATAAAGCACAGGTAAACATCTTTCTCATAGTCTCTGCTTTCCGCCAAGATCCATCAGACATCAGCAGTGATATCCCTTATTCCATGGCCTCTTCTGAATCCGGCTTGAACATCTGGAAGTTGTCTGTCACTGTATGCTTGCAGTCATTTCTGTATTACCTTGAGCAAAACTTTACTTGCATGGGATATCAAATAGATTATCCGATGGTTTCCGCATTCCATTTGGTCACCTCTCTTTGGAATGGGCACAGATATGGATCTCTTCCGTCAGCCAGATAGTTGTCTTCCAAATTTCTTGGCAGAGATGAGTGAGTGCCTCCTGTGCCACCTGACTTTCTTGAAAGATTTCAATTTTTATTCCATCAATTCCTGGTGCGTTGTTCTTTGCCAATTCCTTTAATGCACCTTGGACTTCCTCCTTCAGTATCATTGGCTTTTGATCATATGCTACCTCTTGAAATGGTTGAACATCAACCATTTCCTTTTAGTACAGTGACTCTGTCTTCCATCTTCGTTTGATGCGTTCTGCATCATTCAATAACTTCCCCAGAGAATCCTTTAATAACAAAAGTCGAGGCTTGAATTTTTTCTTCAGTTCCCCCAGCTTGAGAAATGCTGAGCGTGTTCTTCCCTTTTGGTCTTCTGACTCCAGATATTTGCACATTTTTTTGTAATAGTTGACTATATCTTCTGGAGCTGGTCTTTTGAAATTTTCTGTTCAGCTCTTGGACCTCCTCATTTCTTCCATTTGCTTTAGCATCTCTATGCTGGAGAGCAAGTTTCCGTGTTTCTTCTGACATCCCTTTTGATCTTTTCCTTGTTTCTTGTCTTCTTAATGACTTTTTGCTTTCTTCTTATATGATGTTCTTGATGTCATCCCACAACTCTTCTGGTCTTCAGTCTTTAGTGTTTAATGTATCAAATCTGTTCTTCAAATGATCTAAATTCAGGTGGGATATATTCAAGGTCACATTTTGGCTCTTGTAGACTTGTTTTCATTTTCTTCAGCTTCAGTTTGAATTTGCATATGAGCAATTGATGGTCTGTTCCACAATCTGCCCCTGGCCTTGTTTTAATTGATGATATGGAGCTTTTCCATTGTCTCTTTCCGCAGATGTAGTCAATTTGATTTCCATGTATTCTACCTGGCAAGGTCCATGTGTATAGTTGTCTCTTATGCGGTCTAACGAAGGTATTTGAAATGAACAAATCATTGATTTTGCAGAATTCTATCATGCAATCTCCAGCATCATTTCTATCACTAAGGCTATATTTTCCAACTACTGATCCTTCCTAAGGAGGAAGTTCCCAACTTTGCATTCTAATCACCACTAATAGTCAATACATCTTGATTGCTTGTTTGATCAATTTCAGGTAGAAGAATTTGTTAGAATTCTTCTGTTTCATCCTCACTGGCTTTAGTGGTTGGTGCATAAATTTGAATAATAGTGGTATTAACTGGTCTTCCCTGTAGGCATATGGATATTATCCTATCACAGACAGCGTTGTACCTGATGACTGATCTCGCTATGTTCTTTTTGACAATGAAGGCAACGCCATTCTTTTCAGTTTGTCATTCCTGGCATAGTAAACCATGTGGTTGTCAGATTCAAAATGGCCAATAGCAGTCCATTTCAGCTCACTAATTCCTAGTTGGAATAAAAGCTTAAAATAAACAATGAGCCTAAAGAAGATGCTATCATCCCAAGAACTACACAGGCTTCTACTCATTGTTGACTTTGTTGTTTTTGAGTTTGTTTGTTTTTGCCTCTCACTCTTTAAGCCCTACAGTTGGAATTCCAAGTACAGTCTATCTTATTTTTGAAAAGGAAAACCTAAGTGCTCTTAAGATATTAAACCTAATACTTTAACATAATCCATTTGAAATGTGTGTCTTCTTTCTAACAAAATCTTGGACTTGTTGGGCCAGCATTCTAGCCAAGGAGCAGGTAAGCCTAATTCATCATGTTTCTATTGAGATCATTTGTTGTTGTGTGTTGTTAATTTCCATCATGTAACTCCAACTCAGGCAACTTTATATATAACAGACAAAACACTGCTGATCCTGCACTGTCCTTGCAATTATTAGTAGAGCCCTTTGTCACTGCTGTTGTATCAGTCCTTCGGGTGGAGCATTTCTCTCACTTTTGATGATTCATTTTACTAAGCATGCTGTGCCTTTCTAGGACTGGTTTTTCCTGATAATGTGTCCAAAGTAAGCAAGGTGAAGTCTCACCATTCTTGATTCTAAGGAATATTTTGGTTATATTTTATTCAAAACTGATTTCCTTCATCTGCCAGTCCATGGTATATTATATATTCTTCCCCAATCCACTATTCAAATGAGCTAGTTCTTCATGGATCATCCTTTTATGGTGTCCAACTTCCATATGTACATGGAGCAATTGAAAAGATCATGGCTTTGGTCAGCTGCACCGTAATCATTAATGTGACAGCCTTGCTTTTTTAATATGTTAAAGAGGTCTTTTGCATTCCCCAATTCATGGTTACATTTCTTGACTGCCTCTTTTGTGGCCATTGATTGCTGATCTAATAATAAATTCTTCAATGAATTAAATTCTTCACTATTTATCTTGGTGATGTTTATTAAGATATTATATTAATTAAAACATTGTAATCTTAAAGAGAAATCTGTTGAGAATATTATAAGGTTATCTGGAGTTCACCTTTTTAAATAACTGTCCTTAGCCTTTAATTCTGAAGTAACTGGTTAATTATGGGCTATGTTGGAAGAAGTTAGTGTAGATTCACAGCTGATTTTTATATACAACGTATTGTTGTTGCTGTTGTTAAGTGTTGTCAAGCTGGTTTCTACTCAGAGTGACAGTGTTTAGGATCTCTTAGGAGCAGCTGGTGGGTTTGAACCAGTAACCTTGCTCTTAGCGGTCTAGTGCTTATCCTACAGCACCATACTAGGACTCCATACACAGTCTGTGGTGGTGGTGTGCCGTGAAGTCAGTTCTGACTCATAGCAACCCTACATAGGGTTTTCAAGGCTGTAAATCTTTAAGGAAGCAGAAAGCCTCATCTTTCTCCTGTGGAATGGCTGGTAGTTTCAAGGCTGGTAGCTCTACTCATAACCACCACACTACCAGAGCTCCTTACACATAATGCAATCACATAATGCAATTTCAAGAGTTTAGGAGGAAAGGCATTGATTTCCAGTTGTTGTTTAAGATGATGCCCATTAGTCATTATCAAAGCCCACCATTAATTTTCTTTATCTTTTAGTATGAAAAAAATAAGACATATATAATTAAAACAGGATAATCATCAGCACACTTCAACAATTATAAACAATTCAACTTCTTTTATCTATGTTCTTCAGCCTTCATACCTCCTCTCTATATTCTTATTTTTGAGTTCCTTTTTCTACCATTCTTTTAAACTCCTAGCTTGATTACATGATACCACTCTGGTTGGGTTGGATACATGCTTTCTACTTGACAGGTGCAGGGTGAGATGAGGGGGCAAGATAGGAATTGGGCAGTTAACCCATCAAGGGCCAACAGCCATTCAGTGGGCAAGAATAAGGGAGGAAAGGCAAAGTCACAGTGAAGGGCAGCATCAGCCTAGGGCGAGAGGAACCAAAATCTGGAAGAGAACAACCATGCTTAATGCTCAAACCCCTGACTCTACGGTGACTATCCTCACTCATAGGGGTAGACCTGTCCCCACTCTGTTCGGAATATTCTATGCTGTGATAAACTAAGTGCTTTGCTGAAGAGCTTTGTCTGATGAACTTTCTCTTGATTCTCAGAGAGATCGGGCTTGCTAGTCCTGTCTCTTTCTGACGCCAAACCAGGTCTCAAATCCAGGGTGTCTCACCCTGGGAACTCGACTCTGTTAGAGGGGAAAATTAACATTATTTGCTATTCATGCAGAAGACAAGATTTGCCATGATCTGACTTTGACAGACAGCTGGCACTGCATTTCCTGCCAAAGAGAAGAATTGCAGATGAAGATGTTGTTTCTAATCATTGACTAGTTTTTAACTGTATTAGGAGCCCTGTTAGTGTAGTAGGTTAAACATTGGGCTGCTAATCAAAAGTTCAGCAGTTCAAACACATCAACCTCTCTTTGGGAGGAATATGAGGCTGTCTGCTTCCATAAAGATTTATAATCTTGGGAATCTTAAGGAGCCATTTTACCCTGTTCTATGTGGTTACTATTTATCTTTAATAAAACTTTACTCACTTGAGATGTCAATGATATTGTTCTATGATTTCCACATTCTGTTGGGTCACCTCTCTTTGTAATGGGCACAAACACAGATCTCTTCCAGTCGGTTGGCCAGATATTTGTCTTCTAAATTTCTTAGCATAGATAAATGAGTTTCCCCAGGGCTGCATCATTTAGTTGAAAATATTTCAATTTGTATTTCACCAGTGCCTGGTGTCTTTTTATTTACCAATGCTTTCAATGAACTTTGGACTTCTTCCTTCAGGATCATTGGCTCTTGATCATATGCTACCTCTTAAAATGGTTGAGCATCGACCATTTATTTTTGGAACAGTGACTCTACTTATTCCTTTCATCTTCTTTTGATGCTTTCTGCATCATTCAATAATTTTTCCATGTTGTTGTTGTTGTCAGGTGCCATCGAGTCGGA
>NW_006408554.1:4174577-4176928 GCF_000296735.1 Chrysochloris asiatica | reverse complement strand
GAGAAAAAGAGGAAGACCCCCAGTGAGATGGTTTGGCACAGTTTCTGCTGCAATCAGCTCAGGTGTAGCAATGATTTTGAGGTTGGCCTAGGACCGAGCAGTGTTTCGTTCTGTTGTGCATAGGTTCACTATGAGTTGGTAACAACTCTATGGCACCTAAGAACAAAAACAAACCATATGGTTACTATGAGTCAGAATTGGCTCAGTGGTAGTAAGTTCAATATTTCGTCCCACTCGTGGTAGCACAACTAGTTTGTATGTGTGTGGTGCCAATTTCATGTGTCCTAGAGGGTGTAACTCTGCCTTGCACAAGGTGTCCAATGAGATAATTGTTCCTTATCATAATTAGAAATCATGTTAGAAATCTTGGGTACATGCTACACGGACCAGAGAATGTTATTGTTCTTCAGGTATTGTGAGCTAGGATGACTATGTGAACCTATAGCTAATAAAGGTCTTTCCCATGAGCCCTAAAGACCATGACCACATATGCAGCAATGGAGAAGAAAGCAAAGGAGAGGGAGAGAGAGAATAAAATCATTTCAACACCTGACTATCCAGCCATCTCTGCCTGGGGCACTCCTGAACTTTCTCAGTACATGAACCAATAAATCCCCTTTGTTGATTAAGCCAGTTTAAATTGGATTTCTGCCTCTTACAACAGAAAGAATCCTAACTAAGTAAGTAAATGTCTTCCAACATTTGACTGGCCACCAGCCAACAACACTGCACCACAAATTCATTCAATTTCATGGTATTTGATGGCAACAAACAGCTGCAACCTGGCAACACATTTTAAAACCAGCCTAACAAGGGCATGGACACTATGTAGGCCCAACTCTATAAGGAGACTGGACACCTTTGAATCAGAAATGCCAGACTAGTGTGTCCAAAAATGAAACCCTGGTTTTTACTCTGTAGCCATCTCCCTCTGGTTCTCCATTCTGTGAATGGCCCCTTCAGACAACAGCTACACAGACACCAAACATAAGACCCAATCTTGACACCCTTACTCCTTCACATGCCACTTTGGATGCATTTCTTAATTCTGTCTGTTCTTGTCCTCAACACATCTCAGCTCCATCCAATTCTCTCCATATGTCCACCCTGTCCATCAACTGAGGAGCTTCATCAATTCTTGGGAACACCATCAACTCTCAGGAGCACTAATAACCTTCTAACTGCTGCCTGAGTTTCCATGTTTGCACCTTTCTAATTCATTTGGTGTGGCACTGTAGGATAAGTGCTGGACCTCTAGGTCGGTGGTTCAAACACACCAACCACTCCTTGGGAAAACCTATACAGGATCGCTATGAGTCAAAACCAACTCGATGGCCCTTAACAACAACAATCCATTCTCTACCCTGATTGTGTTCTAAAATATCAGATTATATCACTCTCTTCCTTAAAAGATCACCAGTGGTGTTCTCTAACAACTAGAATCGTTTTCAAGCTTATCAGCAATGCCCTAGCTGATAAGATCCCGGCCAGTCCAGTTCAGCCCCGTTTCACCATGTCCTGTTCTCACTCATTGTGTCCTGTCCCAGGTTTGTCTTGCTGTAGCTATCCTTCCCTGCAGCACCCTATTTTTTGTTTGTTTTTTTAAATCAAAACCATAAAGAAACTTTTGTCCTCTACTTCAAACCCAAGCCTTTCCTGGCTTTTTCCTGGACAAACTACACTTACCTTGTTCTCAACTTCATATCATTTCTATGGACAGGATTACTTTAACTCCTTATCTAAAATAGTGCCTTCCATGTGACTCTTCTTTATCTTTATTTTCTTCTCCTTTGAATTACTTATTATAATTTCATGTTTTATTCCTGTATCTGCTTACCTAAAATTTGTTTTATTCCTGTATCTGCTTACCTAAAATTTGTCTTTGATAGGATAAATACCAAGACGTAATTCTCCTAGACCAAAACTCTTTGGCATCCTCAATAATTTCCCCCCCTTTTTAATTAAACTGGTTTTCTGGCTGTTGTTGCAAATACACACAGCAAAACATACACCAACTCAGCCATTTCTGAATGTTCAAGTCAGTGCTATTGATGGCTCCCCCAGGGATGTATTGGCACAGTGGCAGCATCAATGGACTGAAAGGTAGCAACGGTTGTGAAGTTGGCCCAGGATTGGGTTTGGTTCTGTTGTATTTGGATCTGTTGTTCATAGGGTTGCTATGAGTCAATACCAGCTGGATGGCATATAACAACAACAACAAGGTTCTTATCTAGTTTTTCAAGTTGTTGTCACTTTGATCTTACATTGTTGTTGTTGTTGTTAAGTGCCATGGAGTCAGTTCCGACTCATAGCGACCCTGTACAGGTTTTCCGACGCTGTAAATCTTTACA
>NW_006408554.1:4163476-4173997 GCF_000296735.1 Chrysochloris asiatica | reverse complement strand
AAATCTTTACGGGAGTAGAAAGCCTCATCTTTCTCCCGCGGAGTGGCTGGTAGTTTCGAACCACTGACCTTAAGGTTCGCAGCCCGATTCATAACCACTACGCTATAAGTATCCTCTATCACTTAGATTTCTTTGTCTTAAGGAGCTCTGATAGCCTAGTAGTTTCTAGTTGGGTTGCTAACCTCAGGGTCAGCAGTTCAAAACTACCACGTATTCCATGGGGAAAAGATGAATCTTTCTGCTCCTGTAAAGATTTATAGCCATGGAAACCCTATACAGAGTCAGTAGGAGTCAGAACCGACTCCACAGCACATAACCAACCACAGGCTGATGGATTTGCCATGAAGATTTGAGGAAACCTTTAGAAGTTATCAGTGGCCATGTTGGTTTCATGCAACTCTGCTTTAGAGTGACCTTAAAAATCAAGATTTTGTTAGATCTAGAAACACCAAGCAGTCCTGGTGTAGTGCTGTAGGATAAGCACTGGATTGGTGGACAAGGTCAATGGTTCAAACCCACCAGCTGCTCCTCGGAAACCCTGTACAGGGTGGCTATGAGTTAGAACAACTCGATGGCACTTGACCACAACAACAAAAGAGATCAAGAGAAAGTCATTGCTTACATGTCGTATGTGATTTAGAGGTTAAAAAGTTTGGCTTCCACTTTCCAAGATTTGGGCTGAAATTTTATGGTCATTCAAGCAAGCTGAGAACTGTTCTTTTGTGTTTCCACATGACTCCACCTTATCTCACCTCCTAACCTACCTCCCAATCTCATACCATCTTCAGATGTTCCAATTAGAGTCCATTTTTGGATTAGAGTCTTAAAAGTTCACAATGTGGGACTAATCCAGGGCAGTGAGAAACCCTGGACCCTGGGCATTAAAGACTAGTCATTGTTGTTAAGTGCCGTTGAGTTGGTTCTGACCCTTAGAGACCCTGTAAAGGGTTTAGAGGGGCAGCTGGTGAGCTTGAACACTGACCTTGCATTGAAACCAACTTTGCAATCTAGCACATTAATCCACAGTGCCACACCAGGACTCCAAAGACCAGTTGTTGTTGTTGTTGTTGTTGTGAAGTGCTGTCGAGTTGGTTCCGACCCATAGCAACCCTGTATAGGGTTTCTGACTAGTACCCCCAATTAAGAACCATAGGGAGGAGGTCTTATTTCTAGAAGACCTTATCTACTAAGCACATACTAACTTGAGAGGTGGCAGGTTGATTTGTTATCAGAGAAAGCACATTTATAATTTGCTATGTAGTAGCGTAATGGTTACAAATCGGGCTGTGAACCGCAAAGTCAGCAGTTCGAAACTGCCAGCTGCTCCTCGGGAGAAAGATGAGGCTTTCTGCTCCCATAAAGATTTACAGCCTCAGAAACCCTGTACAGGGTCGCTATGGGTCGGAACCGACTCAACGGCACTTAACAACAACAACAATGTATGAGTCAGAACCAACTGAATGGCAGGGAGTTGGCTTAAGAGAACAGTGCCATTTGAATGTTGTTGTTAAGTGTCGTCGAGTGAGTTCCAATTCCTAGTTATCCTATATAGGGTTTCTGAGGAGCGGCTGGTGGATTAGCACTGACGACATCTTGTGGTTAGCAGTCCAGTGCTGATCCTACAGCGCCACACCAGGATTTGAATGCTGTTGTTGGTAGGTGCCATTGAGTCAGTACTGACTCCTAGCGACCTTAAGAATTGGGAAGTGGGTATGAGAGGTAGCTCGGTGGGACTGAGGGGAAAGAACTTTTAAGTGAATATTTTGTTGTTATTGTGAAGTGCTGTCAAGTTGTTTCCGACCCATAGCGACACTATATAGGGTTTCCAAGGAGCAGCTGTGAACTTAAACCACCAACTTTGCAGTTCAAACAGACTCCTGGTGTGGCGCTGTGGGATAATGCGCCAGACTGCAAAGCCATTTGAACTGTCGCTATGTGTCGGAGAACTGACTCGATGGCACTTAACAACAGCAACATGATGCAAGTGTTTATTGTTAGCAACAATAAAAATAACTAACTGGAGAGATGAAGTAATTGCCATCTTGAAAAGCAAATAGGAAATAGAGCATCTGGGAAGATGAAATAGGAAACACGTGACAAGCAGACTAAAGCTGTTGCAGGTAAAGCCGACCTTTGGTTACTTAGGCATTGGTAGAGAAGGCAGAGTTCAGTGAAATCCCATATTAGAAGATCCCAGGACAAATGAAGGCATCCTGAGGCCTCGGGTCCACTGGAGATTGAAACAGGACATGGGAAATGAGTTCTGGAGAAGGCCAAAAGGCCCACCCATCCCTATCCAGTTAAATAAGGCTAAAATTCTTCCATTCAAATTATACAGTGGCGTTTGTCCTCTATTCACTATTATCTATCCCCTTTCCCAATGTATAAAGTGTATTTCAGTCATTCTTCCAAATTATAAGAAGGTAAATATTACAATGGGAAACTAGTTCAGAGTCTGGGCTCAGAGAAAATAGGATCAATATATTTAAATGTGTTTCTGATAGAATATGGTTCTGTACGGAGTGTTGAGAAGATACAAGACAATTTTTTCTTTTCACATTATTCATATTATTTATTTATTAATGCCAGTTGGGATCTGATGTGGTGCTGTAGGATAAGTACTGGACTGCTAACCATAAGGTTGGTGGTTCAAACCCACAAGCCACTCCTCAGAAACTCTATACAGGTCTCTATGAGTTGGAATCTACTCCACAGCACTTAACAAC
This sequence comes from Chrysochloris asiatica, assembly GCF_000296735.1. Classification (NCBI taxonomy): domain Eukaryota; kingdom Metazoa; phylum Chordata; class Mammalia; order Afrosoricida; family Chrysochloridae; genus Chrysochloris; species Chrysochloris asiatica. Next base: position 4,171,271 of record NW_006408554.1, on the reverse strand, counting down.
AACAATGCTAGTTTGGAAGCATAATGACTTCATAGGATAAGCACTGAACTTCAAACCAAAAGGTCAGTGGGTTGAGCCTACCAGCTGCTCCACAAGAGAAAGATGAGTCTTTCTCTTGCTACAAAATATTTTAAAGTCTCAGAAGCCCTATACAAGGTTGATGGAGTCAGAACAGACTTCATAGCACTTAACAACGACAAAACCAAAAATGCCAGTTGATAAACTGTTATTGTTAAGTGCCTTTGAGTCAGTTCCAACTCATAGAGACCCTATATAGGGTTTCCAATAAATGGTTGGTGAGTTAGAACTGCCAAGCTTGTGGTTCACATCAACCTTACAGTCTAGTGCTTATCCCATAGCGCCACACCAGGATATTGGTGGTGGTGGCTGTGTGCTGTGGAGTCGGTTCCAACTCATGGCGACCCTGTACAGGGTTTCTGAGGCTGTACATCTTTATGGAGCAGAACGCCTCATCTTTCTCCCGTGGAGCAGCTGGTAGTTTCGAACAAATGACCTTGCGGTTCGCAGCCTGATTCGTAACCACTATGCTACCAGAGCTCCTTACACCAGGATATTAACCATCATCATTTATCAACTTGGAGTTCTAGTGTAGTGCTGTAGGATAAGCACTGCACTGTAAACCACAGGGTCAGGAGTTCAAACCCACCAGCTGCTCCTTGGAACCCATATACAGGGTTGTTATGAACCAGAACGTACTTAGAAGCACTTAAAAGCAACAACGTTATAAACACAAATTGCAAACACAATGGTGCAAATGGTTAATGTACGTGGCTACAAAACAAAAAGAAAGATTGGCAGTCCAAGTCCACCTAGACACACCTCAGAAGAAAAACCTGGCAATGTGCTTTTAAAAGTTCAGTTATTGAAAACCTTATAGAGCAGTTCTACTCAGAATCAACTCCATGTGGTTGTTGCTGTTAAGTGCCATTGAATTAGTTCCAATTCATAGGGACCCTGTATAGGGTTTCCAAGGAGAGTCTGGTGAGCTTGAACCACCAACCTTGGATTCAAACCAACATTGGAGTACAGCATTAACCAGCAGTGCCACACCAGGACTCCCAAATCATTTGCACAGCAACCGGGTTTTTTGCTTTTTGTTTTTCAATTTTCTAGATTAATTGAGTATCTTCTATAGTCCAGGAAAATCACTTAAGTTTTACATATTCAAGTATTTAAGAAATGCTTATCTCTATAGAAAGTAAATGGATCTAAATTCATTTTAACATCCCTCTCCCCAAATCCTCTACTCTCAGTCAGTATGAAACTCAGTGTTCTGGATCTGTCTTCCCCCACCAAGCCCATTGTTGTACTACTGTTCTGAGGTCATTCAAAGAAGACAGAACCAGAGTGGGAACCCTTGCTCAAGGATCAACATCGTCACAGGTTCCCATTTAAACCGTGCACCTTCCTTCTCCACACGGATCCACAGGTTGTCTGGCTCTCCACTGCTTCCCATTACAAGTGGGTCACAGGAACACTTGTAAGCCCTCCTGTAGTCTCTTCAACCTGGACTCTGCATGCAGCCATTGTCTCTGGGGTTTTGCAGCCTCTGTGAACATTGCGGGAAAGCAGTACTAATTGCACGTTTTCAGAACACATGGACCTCCCTGATGTTGTCTCACCCACAAAGTACATATTTATACCGAGGGGTATCCTTTTCCCTTCAACTTTTTTCAGGTTCTTTCCTTTCCCATACACCCCTTTTCTTACTGGCACTACCTTTATTCTCATAAGAATTTATGCTTTTATGTACTTTGGTGTCGATTCCGACTCAAAGCAACCCTGAATAGGGTTTCCAAGGCTAGAAGTTTTAACAGAAGCAGAAAGCCTTCTCTTTCTCCCACCGACTACTGACCTTGAGGTTAGCAGCCTGACGCATAACCACTACACAAAGTTAATATGCCAAAATATCCAGCCTAGCACTTAATCTTCACAAGTTGATGAGACATATATATGGCAATCTCAAATTTATAAATAAGAAAACTGAACTTCAAAGAGATTTTTATTTTTTTTTAAGTTTCCAGGTCCTGCAACTATTAGCCAACCCACTGGGAGTATATAGCACTTGGCCTGACTAGCTACAAAAGGCAAAATCAAACAGGTGGCATTCTTTGTAAATAGACAATATGATGTTGTTGTTGTTGTTATGTGCTCTTGAGTGAGTTCCAACTCATAAAGACCCTGTGTAGGATTTCAAATAGGGTTTCCTAGGAGCAGCTGGTGGGTTTGAACCACCAACCTATGGTTCACAGCCCAGTGCTTATGCTACAGTGCCATACCAGGAGTCCAGACTATATAATAGAAATGTAAGTATCTGATTTATTTTGTTATTGAAAATGGCTAATTAGATAGTTTTAATTCTGAGAGGGAAAATTCCTCAGCCTTGTTTGAAATGGAAATGTGGATATGTATGTTTTTAAGTGTTTTTGCTTTTTAAAAAATTTTTCCTCATGGACTTGACTAATATTATATTAGCTCCACTGGTATCAATTCAAGAAAAACTATTTTCAAGGCAACTTGACAGGTTTTCACAGTGTAGAGGATTTGAACAAGAACAATTGCTCAGTAGGGCCCCGCCTTCCATGTCTCTGCTGCATGCTGGGTTTCTGGCTTTTAGGCATTTTGACAATGATGTAGTCTTTAATTGGCCTCTTTACAAATGTCTGCTCCTCACTTTTGGCATTAATGGCTAATTAATAAAAGCAGGGAAATGTCAGTATGTCAGCATAGGAGCCAATACCTTAATGTTGGTGAAGTGCATAGAAACTATTTTTAAATTTGAGATCAGCAAAAAAGGGAAAATTCAACAGGTTCCAAACTTGCCTTTCATAGCTGGAGAATCAAATTTCATGGGACCCTCAACAACATCCCTTCCAAAAGAGATTTAGGTAAGAAAGTTCTGCATGATGAAGCTGCTGTGTACCTATTGCCATGTCTTGCATAACACCTATCCACTGCGGGAAGCCTGGAGAGATGTGTATAACCAGAAATTGCATGTTAACCTGGGATGCCATATGCACAAATATAAATATGCAAATATCATGCATTTGAATGGTCTCAGTAATTTGGTTTCTGGCCTTTGTAATGAGATGGGTATTGGACTTTAGGAAGGAGAGGTTCTTTCCTTCTTCTTCTACTTCTTCTTCTTCTTCCTCCTCCTCCTCTTCCTCCTCTTTTTATCATTCAAATCTTGAAATCAGAAAATTGAGGTTACAATGTTTGACTCATCTTTAAAATTTGTTTGTTCCTGGGTACTAAAAGCTACCAATAAATTTCATTTTATATGAAGCTTGTGATGGTTATAGGCTCCATGAATATATCCTAATTCCTTTATTCCCTGGTAATAACATACAGCTGCTCCTTGGAAACCCTATACAGAGTCGCTATGAATCAGAATCAACCTGATGGCACTTAGCAACAAAAGGAAATATACTCTTACATTAATTACATTTACGGTCCACCTTGACGCCAAGGCCACAGTTATTAATTAGATTTGAAAATGTATTCTCCATTTGCTTTAGGAATGAAATCAAAATATCCTAATTATATCCATACAATACTGTCAATGTATGTAAGCAATTAAGTACTATATTTAAGCCTAGAAAGAAGTTTAACAGTGTTAGACACAAGTTAGAGATATTCAGTATAAGCTTAACATTAATTAATACTCAAATTTTTCTGAAGAAAAATTATGTTAGTGATGAAAACACATTATTTTCCATCTAGAACCAAATGCAGATGAAACAATATTTGTTTATATTTCATAAGGTTGTCAGAAGACTTAGGTTACCTACATCTTTGTAATGTTTACAATCAAAATCTACCACTCCTCTGTCAGTTTGTCCTACTTTGGTAGCTTATGTTTTGCTGTGATTCTGGAAGCTATGCCACCGATACTTTAAATAACAGCAAGGCCAACCATGATGGATAGGTTTCAGATGAGTATACAGACAAAGACAGACTAGGAGGAAGGAGGGACAGACTGTGAGAAATAATTCTTAGGATGGTCCATCTTCAGGAATAAAGGGGTCCCGGGATTTACTAATTGAGATTATTGGTTGGTATAACAAACGCTCATGCATCTGGGATATGTGAGCTAGATGAACTGCAGGAGGGGGAAAGGAACCTGTTTGAGAAATAGGAACTTTAAATAAGAATGTAACCATCAAAGGGCAGTAGGCAATGTCCAGGAAGATTGCTAACCCCATAGTACTCAGTCAATAAGGAACCAGGGTAGGAATTTTCGAGCTAGGAAATTAAATTATTTGCAAAACAGCTATGCATCACATCTGTCCATGTCTTCTGAGTTTGACACCAGACTTTGCAAATTTGAATTTAAAAAGCCTCACTCTAAATGAGTACAGATTGAATTTTTTGAGCGTTTGTCGGTAAGCACTCGTGATAACTCATCGGAGACCTCATACAGGATAAAGCAGTCCTAGTTCTCCCTAATGAGACCCACGGGGGTAAGGTCCTAGTCAGTGGTTTATACTGATCTGCTGGTACACAAGAGGGACCGAGGCAGTATCCAGGGTATTGACAACAATTCTCACACGACTTCTTTTGAATATTTCGTCACTGAATACATTATGAATAGCAGTGGAACACTTCCAGCACCAGATTGTTGAATATTTAAACATGATGAAAAGCACAGAATATTGTCAGATATAGTGCTGCAATATGAGCCCCTCAGGTAAGAAGACACTCAAAAATACAACTGGGTAGAGCTGCCTCCTCAAAGTAGAGTTGACTGAGTTGACACAAATGGAGTAAAGCCATAGGAACTTTCATTTGCTGATGGAGCACAACTCAAAATTAAGAAAAACAGCTGTGAACATCCATTAATAATCAGAACATGGAATGCATGAAGTGTTAATCTAGGAAAATTGGAAATTGTCAAAAATGAAATGGAACACATAGACACCAATATCCTAGACGTTAGTGAGCTGAAAAGGACAGGTTTTGGCCATTTTGAATCTAACAATAGCATAGTTTACTAAACTGAGAATGACAAATTGAAGAGGAATGGCATCACACTCATCATCAAAAAGAACATATCAAGATCTGTCTTGAAGTACAGTGCTGTCTGTGATAGTATAACATCTATACGCCTATAAGAAAGACCAGTTAATACCACTATTATTCAAATTTACACATCAACCACTAAAGCCAGTGATGATGAAACTGAAGAATTCTTCCAACTTCTTCAGTCTGAAGTTTATCAAACATGCAATCAAGGTGTATTGATAATTACCGGTAACTACAATGCAAAGGTTGGAAACAAAGAGGAAAGATCCGTAGTTAGTAAATATTGGTGATAGAAAGGATACTGGAAATCACATGATTGAATTTCATGTGATCAATGGCTTGTTTGTTGAAAATACCTTTTTTAAACAACATAAAAAATTAATGTACACATGGACCTTACCAGATGGGATACACATAAATCAAACTGACTACATCTGTACAGGGTCGCTACGAGTCGGAACCGACTCCACGGCACATAACAACAACAACAACAACATTTGTGGAAAAAGACAATGGGAAAGCTCCATATCACCAGCCAAAATAAGGCCAGGGGCAGATTGTGGAACAGACCATCAATTGCTCATATACAAGTTCAAGAACCAACATATGACCTTGTACATGTTGTTGTTGTTGTTAACTGCCGTCGAGTCGGTTCCGACCCATAGAGACCCTGTACAGGGTTTCCGAGGGTGTAAATCCTTACGGGAGTAGAAAGCCTCATCTTTCTCCCGCGGAGCGGCTGGTAGTTTCAAACTGCTGACCTTAAGGTTCGCAGCCCGATTCGTAACCACTACGCTATCAGAGCTCCTTACCCCACCTGAATTTACAGATCATCTTGTGAGAAACGTAGTCTATACTGACAAACACTCAAGTAATCCAATCTGTACTCATTTTAGCAAGAATGAGGTTTTCTTTATTTGATTTTGCAAAATTGGGCGCCCAACCCAGTAGACATGGGCTGCTGCACCACATGGCATGCCACAAATGGTTTTTATTCTTGTCTCCAAAAAGCCCCTTTCCTAGTTCCAGTTCCCCATATACAATTCTATGGCACGTCCCATTTTCCCTACCCCCAGAGAAGCCAAAATGGCTTGCCCAAGGTCTTAATGACTGTATTCTCATTTAAATTTCCTAGTCCTAGAAGAGCCTGCTTACATATCCCTGGATGTAAATCAACAGTCTGTCTGCCAGGTCTAGCAATCTCAGGAATTCCTGAAGATGAACCACGCCCACAAGAGTAATTTCTCACAATCTGAAGAACAGATTTGATGTATTTGACATTAAAGACCAAAGACCACAAGAGTTGTAGGATGACATCAAGAGCATCATACAGGAAGAAAGCAAAAGATCATTAAGAAGATAAGAAAGAAAAGACCAAAACACATGTCAGAAGAGACTGTGAAACTTGCTCTCCAGTACAGAGATGCTAAAGCAAATGGAAGAAATGAGGAGGTAAAATAACTAAACAAAATTTCAAAGAGCAGCTTGAGAAGAGCAAAGTCAAACATTATAACAAAATGTGCAAAGACCTGGAGTTAGAAAACCAAAAGCAAAGAAGACACTTAGCATTTCTCAAACTGAGGGAAGTAAAAAAAAAAAATTTTAATTCACGCCTTGAATTGAAATAGTGAAGGATTCTCTGGACAAAATATTGAATGATGCAGAAAGCATCAAAACATCAAAAGAAGATTGAAGGAATACTCAGTCACTGTCCAAAAAGATGGTCGATGTTCAAGCATTTTAAGAGGTAGCATATGATCAAGAGTTAATAATACTGAAGGAAGAAATCCAAGGTGAATTGAAGGCATTGACAAAGAACAAGGCACCGAGAACTGAGACTTGGTGGAATACAAATTGAAATCTTTCAACAAACTGATGCAGCGCTTGAAGCCCTCACTCATCTATGCCAAGAAATTTGGAAGACAAATACATGGCTAACTGATTGGAAGAGGTCTGTATTGGTGCCTGTTCCAAAGACTGGTGAAAAAAGCAGAATGTGGAAACCATCAGACAATATCATTGATATCTCATACAAGTAAAATTTTACTATAGACAATTCAAAAATGGCTGCAAATGTACATTGACAGAGAACCTAACAGACATTCAAGTCAGATTCAGACAATTATATTATTGCTGAGGTCAGATGGATCTTGGCTGAATGCAAAGAATACTAGAAACATAATTACCTTTGTTTTATTGACTATGAAAACACTTTCAATTGTGTGGGTCATGACAAGCTATGGGCAACATTACAGAAAATGAGTATTCCGAAACACTTAATTGTGCTCATAAATAACCTGTATGTAGAACAAGAGGCAGGTGTTTGAATAGAATGAAAGAACACTGAATGGTTTAAAATTAGGAAAGGTTTGCACCAGGTTTGTATTCTTTCACGACACGTATTCAATCTGAATGCTGAGCACATAGTCCGAAAAACTAGATTATATGAAGAAAAACATAGCATCAGAATTGGAGGAAGACTCATTAACAACCTGCAATATGCAGATGATACATCCTTACTTGCTGAAAGTGAAGAAGACTTAAAATGCTTACTGATAAACCTTCGGTATGTGTTGCACCTCAATATAAAGAAGACAAAATCTGCACCATTGGATCAATAAACAATGGGAAAACATCCATATAATGGAGAAAAATTGAAATTATCTAAGACTTCAATTTTGCTCAGATCAACCTTCAACACTCATGGAAGCAGCAGTCAGGAAATTAAACAGCATATTCTATTAGG